>NW_015549709.1:619017-626961 GCF_001515605.1 Sinocyclocheilus anshuiensis
ACATATATATATATATATATATATATATATATATATATATAGTGAATATTAAAATATAATAAAAAAATATAATGATAATTGGATGCTAATATGGGGCCCTTTGTTTTCTGCAATGTGGAAAATAAGGCCAAATTCAAATTTCACAAGAATTTCGCCATTTCATTTGATAAAACTATCATCAGATACATACAGAAACTCAGAGGTCTTCACTATAGCCTGCCAAAATATAAGTTTGGTTTGAAATTATGAAAGAAATTAATTACTGTTGGATAGCAGAACGTACTTCTCAAAGTAATTATTATTAATAATAATAATGCCATTTATACATTTTTTGGAAATATACAATTTTCAAAAAATAAAAAAATAAAACATTTCATAAAGCACTATTATTATTAAAATTGTAATAAATTATTATTGTTAAAGTTTTATTCAATTGATTAGACATCTTTAGAAAACATAGAATTTGGGAAAAATAAAGCTAATCTCACAGGGCCCGACTAATGGTGGATGTTGTAGTACTTCTAGTGGATTTTTGAAGTGTTTATCCGTGCGAGATACTGTTACCTGCAACTCCTTGTGACACAGAGGTGAAGTTATGATTGTTCTCTATTGATGTGTTGAAAAATGGCAAAGACCTCAAAACTGAAGCATTTAGCTGAACCTGAAAAAAGTTTAGAAAATGATGAATTTTAAGGTAATTCATTTAAGATAATAATTGAATAAATAAGTTATGTAAACACAGTGGTCTGAATCAAAACACTATTGTTTGACATCATAACATGTCCCAATACTGACTTACGATTTTATTACATACTCAGAAGTGTGTACTCTCCTATAACTAGTGAAGTGCATAGTAGACGTGTGCAGCTGTGGATTTATTTGTGTGTGTGTGTGTGTGTGTGTGTGTGTGTGTCTGTGTGGTGTGTGTGTTTATCACATTCCTTACTTAAATGTCCCAACTCCCAAGTAAGTTTACAGCCTTTAAGACCTGGTTCAGAAATCAATTTAAATTTTGCTGTAAGCAGGAGATATTTAAATACTCTTCGCTTCCTGCTATTTTTACATTAACGCCTTGTCTCATAATGATGATGTCATTCATCCTCTGTAATTGGCCACACACAAGGGTGGTGCATTTAGCCAGAGATCCGCTCCGCTAGTGCATGAGAACGCTAGGCTGGAGCCGCTCAACCGCGGTCTCCTCTCAGACGGTACTGACAGACGTTTGTTTTCCGTCCTAAAGAGATGTCAGCTTATTAGCCGACATAGATGCCACACTGTCTCACCTCACCGGACTTACATTGTTGGGGTCTGTGCTGTCGTGATGCTCTGTCCTTCACAAATACACACACACACACACACACACCATTTCTCCTGCTGCTAGGTCCTCGTCTTACCTTAAGTATCATCTCTACCATTCAAAGGTTTTGAAAGAAATTAATACTTTCGTTCAGCGAGGACACATTAAACTGATCAATAGTGACAGTAAAGACATTTATAATTTTACAGAAGATAGCTATTTCAAATAAATGCTTTTAAACTTTCAAAGAATCCTGAAAATAAAATATAGCACAGTTTCCACAAAAATATGAAGCAGCAAAACTGTTTTCACCATTGCTAATAAACAGTGATCATGTGACACTGAAGACTGGAGTAATGATGCTGAAAATTCAGCTTTGATCACATGAATAAATTACATTTTTATATATAATAATTATTATTTGTAATAATTTCACATTTTTACAGTTTTTACTGTATTTTTAATAAATAAATGCAGCCTTGGTGAGCATAAAAAACTTATTTTTAAAAATCTTACCGAGCCCAAACTCTAGTCTATGTACTTTCCCATCACTTTTAGTGTGTTGTGTAAGTATGCTAATTGTGACGCAGCCTAACAGTTTGTTGAGTATAAGCTGAAGGAACGCTGAGTGTCTCAGTGTGGGGTTTTAATCTGTCTAAAACCGTCTTACCACTGCTAGTTCAGTGTTGTTTAGACATTCCTGTCAGATTCACGTTCTCACATCAAATGCAGGATTTTTATGAGCTCTGAGTAAATGAGTCGACAAACTCAGGTAGTTAGCAGCGAGATCCGCTGCTCGTTTAGACACTGTAATTCAGTTTTATGAGTTTCTTTAAGCTTTAGGGCTGGACTGAACCCTGTGACATTAAATGCTCATGTCTCTTATGCTCCATGCCTACGCTCATGTTGTAATTTGAGTGTAATTTAGTGTTTTCATTGTTGTTTTGTAATGATTCTGATGTTTTTTATGGTTCTGAGAGACATTTTTCTCATTCGTTTTTTTACATAGGGACTTTAAAAAGCACTGAGATGCATCTTAACATTACAAACTTTGATTTGATTCCCCCATACACACACACTTAGCATTGTGGCAGTAAGGTTTTAATTTTTTGTACTGCAAGAAAGGAGCATTATCTTGTTTTATTACTTTTATTAAATAACATACAACCCAAGTCACATGCTGAAGTCAGGATGACCAAAAACAAAACAGAAAAACCAAGGGTCATTCACCTTATTCGATAATCTAAAATATCTAATTATTTATATTACGTTTGTTATAATACATTCATGTGCACTTTAATGTACAACTACAAACTAGACATGAGGAAACCTGAGCATCGGCTGGCAGTACATAAACTATGAAACTTATTTTCATGTGTACTTTTAATGTTCAAATGCGAACTAGACACAAGGAAATCTGAGCGTTGGGGGGTGTGCATAAAGTTTAAAATAGTTTACTTTTTTTTTTTTTGTTTTTTGTTTTTTTTTTATATTATATTTTACGTTCATGTACACTTTAATGTTTCAGTACAACTGCAAACTAGACACAATGAAACCTTAGGCAGCTGTACATAAAATATTTTATTTTTATTATTTTTTATTTTATTTCTTTATTTATATACAGTATGTATATATATATATATACCACTGCTGTCTCTCCTCACGACCCGCTAAAGAGATTTATTTGAGGACTGCCTGTCCACACACACCATCCGTTGACAAAAATAATACTCAATGTTGTCCTACTATCACATAGGAAGCCATTTGAGTAACAAAAAGCACCTTGGTATTGTTTTTTTGAACATGGTAACATTTCAAAATTCTCGAAGGCCAATATTGCTCCTCAAAAAGGTTTCTATCAATGATTTGAGTTGGTAAAGGTGCACAGCTGTTCTGTTCAGTGCTGCTAATGTCTCGGCTTTCTCCTCACAGTTTTCCAAAGAGATCCTCGCCAATATTTATTCAGCGTACATCGACAACTTCATGAATGCCAAAGATGCAGTGAGAATCGCCAAGGAAGCCAAGCCTGCTTTCCTAAAGTTTCTAGAGGTACATTACAACTTTATTTCTACCTCCACACACGCACAGAAACACTTTTACACTGCTATGATCCTCTCGAGAGGCTGTTTGGCAGCTCTTGGCCATTTGGCACAGTTAAGCTTTAAAGATATAGATTTTGTCATTGTGCAAAGAAACTGTAAAAACAGCTACACTGGGTTCGTTTTCTGTGTTTAAGTTGGACTATTAATGTCTTTAGCCAGAGATGGTGACACACATGAGGTTAAACCAGTGTTATTTTAGTATTATTTATACTAGTATTTATTAATGTTTTGAAATAGCTTTTATTTTCATATTGTTTAGTTTTCTTTTTTATTATTATTTTTTTTATATCAGTTTTACTTTTAGTAATCTTGAACCTATTTCAGTTAGTTTCCAAAGCAACATTTCTAATATATATATATATATATATATATGCAATGTAAACATGCACATAAATTCCCTCCTTTCATAAGCATATTTATGCTTTCATATGTTCTCAGCTTAATCATAAAGTGTTTGTTTTGGCATTTTGAGGGTTACTGCCCTCTAATGGTGCCTCTTTAAACTAACCCAAAACCAGGTTATCTAGTAAAGCATGGTTGGATAAACTGTACACATGTAGTTAAAATCAAGATAAAGTATAGTTGTTCTTCTAAACTTGTTTTGTTTTGTTTGTCTCTCTCTTTCCTCTTCAGCAAAACATGCGTGAGAATAAAGAGAAACAAGCTCTGGGTGATCTGATGATAAAGCCAGTGCAGCGGATCCCACGATACGAGCTGCTTGTTAAGGTGACACTAAACTTCACCCTTTTATTTTTACCTTTTTGTGCCTGTTTGTTTTTTATTGATAACATGTCTTATTTGTTTGGAACACATCAGGCAGAGCTGAATAATTAATAGAAATAAAATCAAAATTGCAATATAACTTGCAATTACCAATTCGCAAAAGACTGCATTTTATTTAAACATATGCACAGCGTGTTTGTAACTGCTAACCGTGTTCATTCACAGGCATGTAGCTTTTGAAAACGGTGATTTTCAGCGGCTCGGTTCACAGTAAATGCATCTCTGCATCATTGTGTCACTTATAATGTTAATTTGGGAATAAAATATGTGCCATCCATTTGAACAAATTTGTAATGAGAAGCATTTATAAACCTACATTTAAGATTTTCCCCTTAATGAAAGCTCAGAGGTTTAATGTTTGAAATTAGGACATACATTTTAATATTGTAATGTTACTGTTGTGCTGTAAAATAAAATAATTATATTTTTTATTAAATACACTTTTTATTTAAAAGTGTAGTAGTAGTAGTAGTAATAATACACTATTGTTAGAGTACTTAATAAAAAATAATAGTTTTATTTTACAGTCTAACTGTAAAATTACAGTACTAAAATTTATGTAATAATTTCTATCAAATTAAAAATAATAATAATCCTAATAATGATTTTGAATAGTCATATTGATAAATAACCATAAAATTACAAACAAGTACAGAAAATCTGGAGCTCTTTAAAAAAAAAATCACATTTTAAATCGCAATTTTTATCAGAAAAAAATGCTATTTGATTTTTCACAAATCGATCAGCCCTGACTTCAGGCATGTTTTGTATGTGGTAACCGTTTAGCAGCTAGTTAAAGTCCTTCATATTTACTCATCTTGTCTCTTAATATTAAGGACAAAATGCTTAAATTCATTGTCATTCTGCTATAAGATGCCGTCCTTGAATATCTAGGACTGAAACTATACATTTTATAAGTGTTTTTTTAGGTACTAGCTGTAGTTTTGGTAGTTTAGTTTTTAAATGAACCATTCTGTTTCTGTGCTTCAGGATCTTCTGAAACACACTCCTGAGGATCACCCCGACTACCTGTTCCTGCAGGATGCCCAGAAGAACATCAAGCGATTGGCTGAGAGGATCAACAAGGGCCGGCGCACCGCGGAGGAGCTGGAGAGAGAGACGCGTGTCATGCAGGAGATCGAAGCGCACATCGAGGGCGTGGAGCATGTGAGACCCACTACTTTGATTAAAAAATTATTTTAAATCCATTTTTAAGATTTTTAAAGTTTTTTTTCAAATCACTTTTATGTAAAGCACTTGAAATTAGCTTTGTATATGAAATTTGCCATGTAAATAAACTAAGTTACCTTGCCTAATCCACTAGTAGTTGATTGTTGGATGACTAGACAACCATTACATTTACTTATACACTGTAAAAATGCTTTTTTAATATTCTTCTTGTTTTCCAGTACAAATATCTAAACATTCTTTAATCAAGATATATTTATTTGAGAAGCAAGATGACATTAAGTCTTGTTTTATGAAAAAAACATCAATTAAAGGTGCAATGTGTAATATTTACATCGATCTAGTTACAGAAATGCAATATAATATACATAACTATGTTTTCAGAGGTGTATAAAGACCTTACTTAATGAACCGTTATGTTTTTATTACCTTAGATTGAGCAATAATCGACATACACCGCGGGTCCCCTTACATGGAAGTCGCCACCATGTTTCTACAGTAGCCCTAAACGGACAAACTGCTCTACTCGGACGAAACAGCGCGTTTCATCACTTTGTTGTTCTTGCGAATAAAACACTGACACAATGATGAACAAGTACATTAATATTCGCAATAACATCGATTTATTGAATAATTAAGTAAATATAATTCCTTAATTTACCTTTGTAAAGAAATCTCATTGCTCTCTGCTGTCTTTACCAAGTGGCAACCTCCCGCTCTCTCTCGTGAAACCTACACGGAAGTGACTTAAACTGTAATTCATCGACTGGACGCTAGAGGCTGGCTGCAAAAGGGAGTCAATCCCATAGACTCCCCATGTTAAAATGCCCAACTTTACAGCAGAAAAAAACATGTTTACAGCCGGTATATAGCTAATTTTGCCCTTCATGACAACTGTGAGGGGGGTGAATTTTTTTATAACTCATCCGTTTAAATTATATTAAGCCTTAAAGTTCTGCATAATTAAGGGCGTGGCCACTTGAGTGACAGGTGGATTGCCGCTGCTGTCACCACCGTCGAGCTAGGTGGGTGTGGTTTCAGCAGCCAGCTCCCGCCTTTTTGCCCATTTTTGATTACCCGGGAGTGACGCGCGGTGACGCACTGCCAAGATGGTGACGGCCGGCTCCGCCCACTTTGAGCTTCAGAAATGCTCTTCAGGAACATATGGGTGACGTCACGGACACTACGTCCATGTTTTTATACAGTCTATGGTCTTTACCGACAACATCTTAGTCCTGTATTGGCCACCGTAGCTTCTCGAAAGGGAGGGGTGAGCGGGGGACTGAGCCATTGGTTGCAATTCGCAACCTCACCAATAGATGCCGCTAAAATTTACACACTGCACCTTTAAATGATTTTTTTGCTTAAAATCAAGAAAAAAATCTTGTTTTCTCTTTGAATTAAGTTTATTTTTATGACCCCATTTGCAGATTGTTTTAAGCATAAACTCACTTAATTTGTATACATTTTTCAGAAGACAAGACTTAATATTTTATGTCATCTTATGTTTAGATATTTGTACTGGTAGAAAAAGACAAAAATAGTGAGTAAGAAAATGTTTCACATTGACTAAATATGTACAAACAAAAACTAAATTGATTAAAATAGATTTTTATTTCTTACGCATCTTTTGTGATTATTTTTTTAAATCCCTCTATGTAAAGCACTTTAAATTACCATATAAATATACCTTGCCTTACTGTACGATATTAAGTCTTGTTTTGTGAAAAATGCATCAAAATAAGTACATTTTTGCACAAAATATGTGTCAATGGAAAAAAGTTATTTTAAAAGATATTCTTATTGTTTTTCAGAAAACAAGGTTGAATATGTTAAGGTATTTGTACTGGTGAAAAAGACACAATTACTGAGCAAGAACTTTTTTTCAGTGTATTTACAGTTTTGGGTCCAAATCTGATTAAATATGTTCGATTGATACCACGCAAACATGTTACAGTAGTATAAAGACTAGTTTGCCTTCAGAAATACCTAATAATGTATTTTCCTGTCAGATCCTGAATCCGCAGAGGACGTTTCTAAGACAAGAGATGGTGGTGGAAGCGGTGAGCACAAATAAGCACAAGAAATCAAATCAGTTTAAGCAAACGTATGAGCTTCCTAAATCTCTGTCCTTCTCTGTGCTGTAGAAAACGGTGGGCAGTAAAAAAGACCGATCTCTGTTTCTGTTCAGCGATCTGCTCATCTGCACCACGCTGAAGAGAAAGTCTGGTTCTCTGCGCCGGAGCTCCATGAGTCTGTGAGTGCGGCTGTGCATTTGCAGTTTTCTTTTAATAGTCCAGAGATGTGAGAAGGGCCTGGGAAAACTGATGTTTGGTTTAGAAACCCCAGAGTCCACTGAGCTCTTCTGTTCTGATGGCCAAAATAAATGCGGTTTATTTCTGAATAACACTGCGCTCTAGTGGACAGTCATGGAAACAGCACCTATATAGTCTGTTCTATGTGTCATTTAGCATATGCTTTTATCTGAAGTGACTTGCAGGACGCTTATTTCTGGGACAACAGTCAAAATATGGAAATGCATCACATTACTGAAGGAAACTGCACCGTAAACAC
>NW_015549709.1:626971-632702 GCF_001515605.1 Sinocyclocheilus anshuiensis
CGCACACATCCGAAGCACACGCACAGAAAGCGGCTGTCACAGCATGCGAGTACTAAACTAAGTTCTCATTCACACACAAGTTTACATTAAAAACACATACGAGTTACAAAAAAACAGTGGGTTATGTCTGTGAAGGTAAACAGCTGGGAAATAAATCGCATGTTTATTTTAGATCTGTGTGGCAGCAGCAATATACAGTAGCCTAAATAAATCAATAAATCCACTGCTCTGTTGTCTCCTCTGAGGCTGGGACTCTAAACAGTGTTCTGTGCTCGTCTGTGCAGCCAAACACAGAACAGTTAGCATGTTTTGCTCAAACTTTCGCCATGGCATTAGAACTGATACACCGCTGTCGCTTGCGAAATCAAATGATGGTGCCCTGGGTGTAAACTTACAGATTAAAGGGCGGTAATATTATAATGAGATCCCTTTGCCACGTCACCAAGGGAGCGAAATCAGACGCACTTGTTTTTTCAGATGCTTGCAGAGAAAGACTTACCAAAACAAAGTTACTGGGTTAATCTTTTTCACATTTCCTTGGTTGGTAGATGCACCAGGGACCTGATTATAGCACTTAAAACCTGGAAAAGTCAGATTTTCATGATATGTCACCTTTAAGAGTTCAACAGTGACCTTTCATGATGAACCCTGCACCGCATTTGAACCAGCAACCTTTCAGACACCAGACTAGAACTACTAACCGATTAACCTAAGTCCACACTAACCGATGTTGGAAATATCCTTGTCTGATGATTACATGGTCTCTCTGCTTCTCTTTCAGATACTCCGCTGCTAGTGTCATTGACACATCGAGTAAATACAAGTTCTTGTGGAAACTGCCCTTAGAAGACATTGAGGTGGTTAAAGGTAGTGTTATCAACTCACACAATCAGCATGACATGATTTTCATGTTTGCCTTTTTTCTTTTTTTCTTTTTTTCTTTTTTTACATGGTCTTAAAAATTTAGATTCACATTGAGACAGAAACCTGAGTTCTTCTTTCAAATTAAGAGCCCTTTCCTGAATTCCTTTAGGGCAACAAAATGTCCTAGAGTTATCTTTACCTTTTCTTATTTATTTATTTATTTTAATTATCATTTAATTATTTAATTATAATGTATTCATTTTTATGTTTTTTTATTTTATGTGTTTATTTATTTATTTATTTATTTGCCCCTTTCATGTTCTTTTCTGGTATTTATTTAATTGTATGTATTATTTGTATTATTTATATATTTAATTAATTAATTTTATGCATTATTTATTTTTTTATTTCCCCCTTTCATATTCTTTGCTATTACACTTAGTTGAACTTTGATGCTCTTTTACTGACCCATTGTCATTTCTTCATCACAGGTTCTAATCAAGCCACTAACAGAGAAAACATCCAGAAAACCATCAACCGTCTGGATGAAGATCTCAGCACGCTTGGCCAAATAAGCAAGCTGTCAGAAACACTCAGTTTCCCCCATCAGGTCTGTCTATCTGTGTCTTTATGATTTAGCATGCAATACTTATATCAGTTTCACTTGAACAGGTTTTTTCTGACGGATTACATACCTGTTCTGATTGGTTGTAGACAGCAAGGGGGGAAATAATGGTGCATGCAAATAAATAAAATGCAACTTAACTATATTTGTGCATATTTAGGATAAATATAGACTTAGAAACTTTTAGAAGAAAGTATAACATGTTGCTTTGCTTGTGCCAATCAGACTGTTGAATGAATGAAAGATTCTGAAGTGAGTTTCTGTGTGTCTGTGTCAGAGTTTGGACGATGTGATAAAGGATCTGATGGCGTCAGTGCACCGTGAGCTGGCAGATAAACAGTCTCTGGCCTTCAGCATGACGTTACTGCCCACTAAACTAGAGCTGACCAGCACTTCAGCTGAGACCACCTTCATCTTTGAGTTCAGCAGCCCTGATACCCGCAGTAACTTTGAGCAGGCCTTTGAGGAGGCCAAGAAGAAGCTCGGTAAATCAGAGCTAACCCTCTGTTTCTGTTTTGAATAATGCACAGTGATCTGAGAGCAATTCACATCAAATTATTATTTTCCTACAGAGAAAAAATGGGGAAATTATTATTTTCTGTTGTGAACATTGTGTTGACATTTAGCACAAGACAAACTAGTGAATAAAACGATAAATAGAGAATCCACTGTATAAACAGAAGCCAGTGTTGTTTTAGTAATATTTATGTGATTGTATTTAATATATGTAAAATAATAATAATATAATTTAATATAATTAAAAACCATGATATAAATAATACAAAAATAGCATATACTGTATATGCATGTGTGTGTGCTGTTATAGTATTTATTAATATTTTTCATTAGCTTATTAACTTAGCTTAATATATATTTTCAGTTTTCAGGTTTTTTTTATTGTAATTTAGTCATTTTATTTGCTTTATTTTAGCTTTACTAACTGAAATAAATGTTTAAATACTAAAATTACTTAAAATTAACCTGTTTTAGTTGCCAACATTTCTGATTTTTGTTTTGTTTAAGTTTTTCATCTAATATTTACTGGCATAAATCAAACAGTAATTATATATATTCACAAATGGCACAAAAGTACTTAATATATTAATGAATATATATGTGTGTGTGTGTGTCTGTGTGGAAAGTGCAGAAAGTACCTCATATTTTCATGAGAAGTTTAAGAAATACTGCATATTCAATGATAAATGCCATATTTGTTGAACCTCCTATATGCAGTAATTTTTGTATGTGTTTACGTGAATTTGTATAGTATTTGTTGGGCTTTTCATGGAAAAATAGAATAGATATTTATGCATAGCCCAAGAAATACTGCCTATATTCATGTAAAACCCATAAATACAGAATATATGAATGGAAACAAAAAAATTCTTTTTTTTTGTATATACTCAATTCAAATGCCAAAAAATACTGCACAAAATTCATTACTAAGCCTAAGAAATACTACCTATTTTTTATGACAAAATACAAATATTGCATATATTTTTGAGAAGGCCAATAAATATACAGTATATTTATGATATGATATATACTCCATATATTTCATATTAGCCCAACAAATATGCTATATATTGATGACAATCAAAAGCACCCTGTTTCCCATCTTTTGTCCAGCCATGAACAAAGACCAGTGGGACCCTGAGTTCCTGAAGGCCATTCCCATCATGAAGACCCGCAGCGGGATGCAGTTCTCCTGCGCCTCCCCCAGTCACAGCTGTCCAGAGAACACGTATGAGGTGTGGGTGTGTAACAGCGATGGGTACGTGGGTCAGGTTTGTCTGCTGAACATCCGGGACGAGCCCACGGTGGAGGCCTGCATCGCCGTCTGCTCCGCTCGCATCATCTGCATCGCAGCCGTGCCGGGCCTGAAGAACAGGTGAGACCGACGGCCCTAAACACACCTGCTTAACAGGACAAATTCTCCTGTTAAAGACTAATAATAGATGAGCTGTTCTAATGAGAGTCTCTGTACAGACACAACATGCTCACACTGCTAATGTCACAGTGTGTTTAAAAGAACATTATAGGTTATTTTCAACCTAATGTTTATGTTCTGCATATGTGGCATGCAGGGAAATTAATTTCAACATCTTTCGATGTATATAAATGAACAGAACATATCCACTAGCCCCACCTATTAAGGATAACCTATTATTTAGACAATTTTGTAGCACAAAAAACAAAAAAGAAAAACTTGTGTATCTACATTTATAAGTGCACATATATGTGTGTGTATATATAAAAGTATTTGCATGTTATTTTAGTATTATTTATTCACTATTATAGTATTTATTAATTTGATTTGATTTTTAAATTTTTCAGTTCATTTTAAATTAGTTTTTGCTATGTGCTTTTGTCATTTTTGGACTTTCTTAAAAAATATATTTCTATTTATCAATAATCACTATTTATATTTGTTTCAGCTGTATTTTGTTTTAGCACTTTTACTTACATGTGTGTATTTCTGTTTAATTTTTTATAAAGAAATTTTTTTTTTTTATCAAATATTTATATTTTATTTCAGGTTTATTTAAATTTCCAAAACAATTATAATAGTTTTAGTTAACAATAACAAGACTGATATTCTAAATGATTGTTTCTGGTAATTGACAACATGCCATACACATGTTATTACTTTGAAAATACCCTGGAATATGGCTTTTAAAACAGGTTTTGTTGCTGTATGTGCTTTTGTCAGTTTTTTTTTATTTATTTCAGTTTGAGCAATTTTAGTACTTCATATTAAACTTATTTATGTTGCAACAAAACAACACTTCATTATTTAATTTGCAACAAAGCAACAGCTTTTTAAGTTAGTTTTTCATCTAATATTATACATTTTTATTTTAGTTTTATTTCAATTGCAAATATTTTTAACAGTTTAACAATAACAACACTAATAAATATTCCTGGACAATTCTAAATGATTATACTGTATGTGGTAATCAACCACGTGCCTTACATGTTATCAAGTTGAAAATGCCCTGGAATATGCCTTTTAAAACAGGTTTGCCTCTCAGTATAATATACAATGTTTTTTGCATGTGCACAATGTCCATTCTGTTTACTGCAGAGAACGTGTAGGTCATTCCAGCGCCTCCGTCCCGTCTGAGTCAAATCCTACAGCGTCTACACAACCCCAGCTCCACATCTGCATCTCCGGCTCGTCTCTGGAGCTCAGCGAGCCGCCTGCGGTCCCCGCCGCAGAGCTCGTGCCCTTCGATAGTGACGACACCGATGATGAAGACTCTCCCAGCCCTTCATCCACACTGCAGAGCCAAGCCTCCCATTCCACCCTCTCATCCAGCTTCGGCAGTGAGTCACATTTACAGTCTCTAAAATCATATAAAGTACTCATGTTTGTGATTTGTGTCTTATTGATGGTGTGTTTTATGTATTTGTTTCTCTCAGATGATGAAGCAGCCGTTTCGAAGGACATGGCCACCGAGACCACCAGCTCCGAGGAGGAACAGGAGTTTCCCGTCCCCAGCTCATTCAGTGCGGACAGTCCCATGGACGGCCGAGCCATGCGGCGGTCCAGTCGAGGGTCCTTCACCCGTGCCAGTCTGGAGGACCTGCTGAGCATCGACCCGGAGGCGTATCAGAGCTCCGTCTGGCTCGGGACCGAGGACGGCTGGTGAGACAATTCATGACAGAATAAAGAGCTTCTGTACTGGGATGTAGGGTGGTACTTGATTTGGTGATTTTAGTATTATTTATATACTATTATAAATAAGCATTTATTTTTACATTTTTCAGTTTTAAGTTTAGTCTGTTTTATGTGCTTTTGTCATTTTTATAACTTTGTAAAAACATTTCTAATTTTAGTAATTTTATTACTTAACTTTACACCTTAAACTTTATTTTCCAAGACAACATTTCTAATTTAAGTTTTCCTTTTAAGCTTATGTTTAGGTTTTAAGAGAATAAATAACTTCTAATGTTATATAGGGAGCTATTTGATTGGATCTTTAAAAGTCGATATTTTAGATATTAAAAAGTAGATGTTATTTGTTATTATTATTTTCACCACCCTACTGGCCATGATTATATCAGTATAAACCAATATATATATATTTATTATTTGAAACAAAAACTTTTTCTTCTTTAAAAGTAACATGCTGCAGAAACAGCTGTAACACCTGAAATTAAGACAAAAATTAAGAAAGTAAATTATGCTTATTTTTATGATATTAACAATTAGATGGTGGAAATATATATATATAT
>NW_015549709.1:632842-637624 GCF_001515605.1 Sinocyclocheilus anshuiensis
ATTAAAATGCTTATTGTGTGTGTGTTTGTGTGTGTGTGTAAACATTTATCAAAAAATTAAGTAAAAATACTGAAAAATACATTTATATCAGTCAAAAATGAAAATTCGTTTTCATGACAGTTCTGACTGTTTGAATGAAAAATTAATGATCTGTTATATAATGTGATAATGTTTGTTAATGTACTTATTGGTAGTTATTATAAGTGTTCAAACTTGTGTTTAGACAGCATTTAAAGCCCATGGGCCTAATTAAAAAATGAACGATAGTAACACGCAATGATGTAATCACATTTTACTGTGCAAAACACCCCCCTGCTGCTCCTTCTGTTTGGGGTTTAATTCTCACCTCAGGTGACCCTGATCTGACTACAGTACACCCGTTTACCACGTTCCCACAGAGACTCTCATTATCTCAAGCTCAGACCTGCCCGTGTCCTCAGTGCATCCTGTCACTTTCCATGCAAACATTTACTCTCTCTCTCAGCATTTGCTCTTGCCTCACTGCCAGTTGAGAGTCAAAACAAACAAAACAAGTCAGATGTCTTGGAGAGCATTTGATTTGATGGCTGAATATATAATGCATTTTAATTTCTAATAATATTATTGCATTGTTATTTCGTAAATAGTTCTAGTTACAGTTAAAATCCTTTGTAATGCATACCTTTAAAATGCATTGAAATCAAGACATTACGCAGGTGTTGATCATGTGTCCGTATTGTGAGTAAGACGGAAGTATGAATGTCTTTTGGGCCAATTCATTTCTATTCAAGTCAATGTTAACAAACTGATTCTGAAATCCCAACCCAAATTAACAACACGTTTTATAATTCATTATATATAGAAAGATCAAGTAAAGTGTTACCAAATACACTACCGTTTAAGTGTTTGGGGTCGGTAATATTTTATATTCAGCAAGAATTCATAAAATTGATCATGAGTGACAGTAAAATCATAAATGTTTCTTGAGCAGCAAATCAGCACATTAGAATGATTTCTGAAGATCATGTGACACTGAAGACTGGAGTAATGATGCTGAAAATACAGCTGCGCATCACAGGAATAAATTACATTTTACAATATATTCAAATAGAAAACAGTTATTTTGAATTGTAATAATATTTCACTTTTTTTTATTGTATTATTAATCAAATAATTGCAGCCTTAGTGAGCATAAGAGACTTTCAAAAACATAAAAAACTGACCCCAGACTTTTGAACATTAGTGTAACTTAAGTTCGTGATTACCAGTAAACACACAAGAAAAAAATTATGTATTTCATAAGCATAATCATGTTGTAATAATAACTGTTCTATTTCAGTATTCATGTGTACCAGTCATCAGACAACATCAGAAACCGGAAGAACAGTATGAAGATGCAGCACTCTGCCTCTATCTTGTGTATCCTGTAAGCAGCTTCCGCCTCATTGATCTGTTACCATGGTAACTTATGCAACGTCGGCATGGAGGCTGAACGTCTTTTTTTATTCCCAGGTATCTTGACAACAAAGTGTTCGTGTCCCTGGCAAACGGGGAGGTGATTGTTTATCAGAGGGAAGCAGGTGAGCTCAGATCCATTCCAAATGATTCATTTACAACCAATAAAAGCGATTTTCACCAACTCTCTGTGCTTTTTCTGCACAACAGGAAGTTTCTGGGATCCTCAGAGCTCTCAAACGCTGTGTCTGGGCTCTCCAAGCGGACCCGTGACCAAAATGGTTCCTGTGGCGGGAAAACTGTGGTGTGGCTGTCAGAACCGAGTCCTCATCATCAACACCAGCACTTTAGCACAAGAGGTCAGACGCAAACTACATGCAGATGAAGTCTGGGGGAAAAAGACATTTTTGCTGAAAATACTTTACCTGATTTAGTGTTCTTGATCAAAAATGACCGGCTTTTTAAAAATTGCTTGTAAATCTCTCATTATGCTATAATTTTTAGCAAATCTTTGATTGAATTTTTTTGTCACCTTGTTTTATTTAAGTTAGCACAGGTTTGGATTCCTTTTTGGAACTGATTGATCATAAGATCCATTGATCTGAGTTTTGAGTGAAAAAAATCGTTATTTGTGGATAATTTTGACAATATTCACTCAAAAACTGAGATGCATAAGCTCTGATCAGTGAGGCCTATGATCAATCAATTCTAAAAATAAATACAAAACCTGTGCTAATTGGAAAAAAGTTCACAGAAAATTGAATCCAATATCTGGTAATAATATAGCATTTGAAAAATAGGTAATTTTTGTAGGTAATTTGTGATAATTGTGAAAATTATCAGCACTTATATGAGAAGTTGTTATACCCTTTGTGAGCAAAGTCAGTAAGTTTTAGTCCAATACGATAACATTTTTTTCAGAAAAAAGAAAATCAACTTTGGGTCAAAATTGACACAAGGGTTAAAAGATAATTAATATTCAGTAATATTATAGATTTACCTGCACTAACATCATCAGATAAGAATAACATTTTAACTAAATAATGACACTAACTTTGCAACATCCACACAGATATTGAAATTAATTGAATCAACATTCAATCTGAATTGAGCTGAATGATGTCACAACTGTATTTTATAGAGCTGCTTTACAGCTGAAATCAAATTTGTTTTATAATTGAATGACTTTGCAACAGTGACACACTTACTGAACTGAAATGAAGCAAAAATGTGTGCGAAATAATGACACTTGTCTTCTGTAGAGCTGCTTTAAAGCTTAAATTGAATTAGTTTCATGACTGATTAATTTTGCAACATTAAAACTGTTGTTTTCCTTTTTATTACTTTGAAGCTGCTTTGGAACAATCTGTATTGTATAAAATGTAAAATAAAAATAAATGTGACTTGACAATTGGCATCAGCAGATTAAAAGTTTAAAATATGACAATTATAACCAAACGATATATACACTTGTCATCACATTCACGAACAGCAATAGACATTCATGCACTTGAATCATTTTTGCAATTTTGACATGATGTGTTTTAATGTCGTCTTCAGCACTCACTCCAGGTGGGTCAGGACAGTGGGCGCTGCGTGACCAGTATGGTGAGCTATGGTAAAGGCGTGTGGATCGCTCTACAGGGCAGTGCTCAGGTGCGGCTTTATCACGCCTCCACCTACGAGAGCCTGACGGAGGTCGACGTGGCACCAGCCGTGCACAAGATGCTTGCAGGTACTGTTTAGTGTGCATTAATAACACAGTCCTGCATCTTGAAAAAAAGCCTGCTGATTAGCAAAACAGGCCTAGTATTATCTAATCTGATGACGCTGAATTCAAAACTATCACTATTTTGTGTAAAAACTTTCCATCACTTAGTTTTTACCCAAAAGTAGGAATGAAGATTTTATATGTATTATATATGTATCACTTTAATGCAGTTATCAAAATAACACAAAAATTCAAATGTCAAAAGTTTCATTTTAATGACAAAAGGAAGTATTACAAATATTTAATTTAATTTACAATATGCAAAGGTGTAGAAAAATGTTTTTAAAAAAACTGTAGCCATATTTAAATTTAAAAAAAAAAAATTTTTTTAACAACTAAAATAAAAACAGAAAATAGAAAAAGTTAAAATATTGATAAATACTATAATAGTATACAAATAATATTAACACTGATATATATATGCAAGTTAGTAGTTACACATTTCATTAAAAATGCTTGTTGTTTGAGCTATAAAAGTATATCAGTGGTACTAAAATAACACTGCTTTCATAAAATCCCTGTCTCATTTTTTTTTCTTTTAGGCTCTGATGCCATTATCCGGCAGCACAAAGCAGCGTGTTTGCGGATCACGGCTCTTCTGGCGTGTAAGGACCTGCTGTGGATCGGCACCAGTGCAGGGGTGGTCCTGACTCTGGCCATCCCACCAGTGTCCTCCACTGGGCTGGGCTCTCTGCGTGCTCCCCTCCTCCCCATGGGCTCCGCCCACGGACACACCGGACACGTCCGCTTCCTCACGTGCATTGAGTTGCCAGAGGGCTTTGATGTCAACTTCCCACCACCGTCCGAATCAGGTAAGTTTCTCACTGCCTATTGCAGTGTGGGTAATATTAACAGAGGATCTGGCAACCAAATTGTACATTAATGCATTATGGAAATACAGAAACCTGCAGACATTGATCTGTTCTGTGTGTTTTTATCTGTTATAAAGGTACAATAAGAGTATTAGGAGTTCATTGTGACTCTTCAGTGTCAATAATGTGTTGTCATTTTATCAGTTGTTTGTACAATTTTCATTTCTTTTATGTAGCAGTATATTTTAAAAACTGACCATGGATTTTTGTTTTTTTAAGTTTTGCTAATACTTTTTTTTTTTTTTTGCTTTACTTTTTTTTTTATGTGAGCTGAAATGTACTGTTGTTATTCTTTCTTTTGTTTAACTGTTGTTGTCATGTTATTACAGTAATTGTTTGGCAAGGATTTTATTTTTGTATAAAAGGATTTTTTTGTGTAAAAAAAAAAGTCTAGCTAATACACACATTTTATTTATTTATATTATTATTATTATTTTTATTTTATTTTATGTGAAGTTAAGTGAAGTGACATGTGGCCAAGTATGGTGACCCATACTTGGAATTAGTGCTCTGCATTTATCCCATCCAAAGTGCACACACACAGCAGTGAACACACACACACCGTGAACACACACCCGGAGCAGTGGGCAGCCATTTTTTGCTGCGGTGCCCGGGGAGCAGTTGGGGGTTCGGTGCCTTGCTCAGGGGCACCTCAGTCGTGGTATTGAAGGTGGGAGAGAGCGCTGTACATTCACTCCCCCCACC
>NW_015549709.1:637635-658562 GCF_001515605.1 Sinocyclocheilus anshuiensis
GCCGGTACGAGACTCGAACCCACAACCTTTGGGTTATGAGTCCGACTCTCTAACCATTAGGCCACGACTTCCCTTTTTTATGTGTGTTGTGGTATTCATAAAACACTCAATTATGGCCCTGCAAAAGAATATAGCCTTCTCAAATGGTCAGTGCTAAAGCAGTTGTAAACTGGTTCAAAACATTTTGCTATTGCATCACACAAAGCATTTACAAAGGTGGTCAGGGACGTATGCGCTCATTTCATTTGTAGTGTAACCATTAATGCATCCTGACCCGTCCTGAACAACAGAAAAGACCCACCTACTCACCCATCAATCAAGTAGTTTAAACTGGTTAGGCCTGACTAATACTTGTGATTGGATGCATCCAAGACAGATGTCTAGAAATAGAGGCTATCAATAAAATGTGTCAAAATGGCATCAGATGACAAATATGTGTGTTTATTCTGAATTTCTATAGTGAACTCCGCACAGAACAGCTCAGAGAGCAGCAGCGGAGGCCTGCAGAGACGAGACTCCGCCCGACGGTGCGCCTCCATCATCTTGCCCGTCAAATCCAACCTGCTGGTCATCAGCGGTGGCGACGGCTATGAAGACTTCAGACTGACCAATAGCAGCGAGACGGTGGGGCGGGACGACAGCACCAACCACTTACTGCTGTGGCGCGTGTGACGGAAGCCCCGCCCCTCGACACACAAGCCGCTGGACCAGCCCACGCACTTCCCCCCGAAACCCCGCCCCTTCCTGTTCTCTGATGCGTTGTGCATGAGTGTGTAAGACGCCAACCAATGGGGTGTTTGTCGTTACGTTGTGTTATGGGTCATTTTTGTTTCTTGATGTAAAATATCGATCTCGCTTGCCATGTGGTTTTTCTGTGGCCGCTTTTGAATATTGTGTTGAAACTTTAAAGCAGCTTTCGGACGAAATTATCGTAAAAATCCTTGAAGAAGAAAAGATAGACATCAGAAAGAGAAAAAGCAGGAAAAGGTGAAGTAAAAAAGAAAGGAAGCAAGAATTGTTGGATAGAGAGAGGGTTTGAATGCATCACATGAGGCAGGGAGGATTGTGGGTAATGTGGATGGACGTACAAAGTGGAAAGACATGTTTTCTTCATCTTTCACTTCGTTAGAGGACAAGTCCGCACACTTTTATGGTCAACTACTGGTCTTGACAGACTGTGATTTCATTGGAGAACGAAGATGTTTTTGTTAAAGCTCTCGTTTGTGTTGTTCGGGGCGAGATGAGAGTTAATCTTACATAACCAATGTGCAATATAAGGCTAGAGTACCTACAAACTGCTATATGACACACACACAATTTACTACTTCAGTAATCATCAAACTCACAGTTAGAGTTATTACACACTATCACTTTATTTTTTTTGGTTATTGAATCATCTTTATGTATAAAAAATAAGACTTCACAATGTTATGTAAAAGAACAGCAATGACATTCCATATATAGGTATTGTGACAAAAATCCTTTTGTACAGTATTTATGTTTTTCATTTTTAGTTGTCTCTTTTATAGCACTTAATTTATAAATAAAGTAGTCTGACGTATTTCTCTACTGAAAGATTTCGAGGCTCAAGTTGGGTCAGTGAGGTCGCATTTGTATGATTTTTGAAACATTATTCAGGTGAATCTCACGAAGAAACATCCAGGTCATATTTCACCCCAAAATCAAAAGAAATAAAATTACAAATTATAGTTTGCATAAAGAAAATAAAAAAGCCTTAGGATTTTTTTTAATCGTCTTTGTTTTTATCACAATTTCCCCCCAAAAAACAAAAAACTAAACATTCACATTCCTGTAATACATTTTCATTCTTCCAATTTTTTAAATTAAATTTAGTCCAACAAATACTTTGGTATGTACTTTACAGATTTACTGTATTTTTTTCACATTACAATAATATTTTTTGCATTACGGTAATTGGAATCTGGGGGAAATGTGATGAATTATCATGTAAAAAATGTAAAAACAAATTAAAAAATATATATATATTAAAAATTATCAAATAATTAAAAAATAGAATTTATTTTATGCAAATTTCTTTTATTTTTGGGATGAAATATAACTTCAGGATTGGTGAGATTCTCAGATCAACAGCTGTGTCATTTCAATGCTCGTTTTCATCACTATAATAATTGAGGAAAGGGAATTTCTTATATAATGTTGCTGAAGACTGCGTCAATTTGACATACAGAGTTTGGAGTGGAGAGAGAAACTCTGTGCTTGTTTGTGAGTGTGTCTGTGTGTAGATTAGGACTCGTAGAATGAAGTCAGATGGGTTACAGCCCTTCGGCTCCATCCGGGCACTTATGAGAGACAATTAACTGCTAAAGCGCTCTGCCTGCGCCGCCCACCATCAGGTGGGTGAACTTCCTTTTAATTGAGCAATTTCAGCTGCCTTAGTTTGTCTGGAAAGAACCGCGTCGGTCACAAACACACCCACTCACCTGAAGGATGTGAAGTCAGACTTTTCCCAGACCGCATCATGCATGGAAATTCATGAATATTTTGCAAGCTTGTTTTATTGATTGATCTGTTGAGCAGTTGTGAACGCTAGTGCCAAGAACTCGCAGGTAGAAATGCCAAAGCGTTGCAGAAGATAACTTCTTATTACAAACAGGATCCTCAGAGAATCATATTTTCATAAACTGAGTCTGCATTTTTTGCTTTTGAATCAAATATCTAAATCAATCAGTGATGATAGTCCTAAGTCGAGTCTTACTGTTGTAAGTGACCCTCTCAGCCCTTTCTAGTGAAAGACGTCATCAATGTTTATTGTAAATATTGGTATATATTGCCTTTCTCTGTAAATAGTGCTCTCACAGTCCACGATTGTTCATATGAATCTGATGGCATATTTTTATAAGTATTTTTGTCTATTTTATTTTTCCTCATTTGGCATGTGCGGTCTCATTTAAATTAAAACTATTACAGTATTTTAAAAGAAGAGAAGAGAAGCCGCTCCACGTCTGTGGGTCCTGTAACAGTCGTCATGCTTATTTCACACTGTTGTCCTATTTTGTCACTGTGGGTTTCTTTGTAATTAAACATTCACTGATGCCGGAATCCAGAGGCTCCGATAATTCATTTACAAACACACTCACACATGATCTCACCTGTCATCGCAGTCAAATGAGTCACTGTCAATGCCAGGAAGTTTATGAATTTGTTTTCAGATTCAAAAGGGAACAAAATAAAACTTCAGACTCTTTTGAAAAGGTAAATTGTAATGAAATGAGGTGAAGAAAATTTCGGGTGCCAGAAGTTGAGATTTGTCTGAATAGAATCGAATAACAAAAAAAGTGATATTAAATGAAAATATAAATAATGTAGATTTCTGCTATTTCTCTTACAGTAACTTCTGGGTACCACAGTTTTATGAAACGTCACATTTTTTAAATCATGCTGTAACGGTTGCTCAAAATGTAGAACACAGCTAAATATGTGTGTGGAAATTAAAATAAGATCATTTTACAGCGTGCTCTTTTGTCTTCTGTGTTAAGTTATATTGGTGTGAAAAGGTGATTCATGCTTAATAGTTTTACTCATTTCTCTTATTAATCTTTTCCCTCAGTATGTGATTAATAAGTATAAAACGTGATTCAAGTGTGAATCATCACCTAGTTTAAGATTAAAATAACTTTGAAAAGCTTTGTTCTGTGGTCAATTTAATATGTATGATTTTGTATGGTTGTATGATTTTAATGGTTAGAAACAGCCTATAGAAGGTCATGACCCCTGAGGAGGGACAGGCCCAAATCACAATTTTAAGGAGCTTAGGGACATTTTAAAAGTGCCTATGTATGTGTGTATGTATATATATATGTATACAATATATATACATACATTACCGTTCAAAAGTCAATAGAAGCTGAAAAAATGTCAAATTTATTATATACTTTCATTGGCACCTGAAAGTTATTACAAATGTCATGTTAATTTAATCAACTGTGCAATTAAATTTTAAAGGCAGGTGGGTTACATGTGCTTTAGACTCGTTCCAGACATTAGTATTTATATCTTTAATTTAATGCACACTCCATTGGATGGCTGCTATGACAACCATCAAATTAATTCAGAGTGAAATCACTAGTAACCAACATTTTCAGTGATGATTTTTATTTATTTTTTTGCTGTAGTGTTGAAACGCACCTGGAATGACAAGATATTAGTGTGAGATTCTGTTAAACTGCCCTGCAGCGTGTGTTTATGCTGCATGAGTGCATTCCATGCATACAGCGCTGGAGAGACAGAAACATGCAAATCTAAAAGAGCAGAGCATATGAAATATAAGGTGAGATGTTTGCTTTTATATTTGTCTCATGCCACACAGAAAGAGAGAGAAAGAGACATTTCCTCCTGTTTCTGCATTATTTTACTTTGGGAACATGCTAAATGAATGTCATTTCATTATCAACTAAGTGTCTTATGTAGTTCAACCAAAATTGTAGATGAGTTTGGTTGGAAGGTACAGCTTTTAAATGTTTTTGAAAGAAATCTTGTTGACTGCATTTATTTGATAAAATATATAGTAAAACCATAAATAAACTGTGAAATATTATTGCAATTTAATATATAAATTTTTTATTTGAATATATTATAAAATGTTATAAAATTCCTGTGATCAAAGCTGAATTTTCAGCATCATTACTCCAGTCTTCAGTGTCACATGATCCTTCAGAAATCATTCTAATATGCTTATATATTTTTTTTTTTTTGTGGAAACCGTGAAAATGTTTTCAGAATTCTATGAATAGAAAGAACAGCATTTATTTGAACTAGAAATCTTTTGTATCATTATAAATGTCTTTACTGTCACTTTTGATCAATTTAATGCATCCTTGCTTAATTTATTTTATTTTTTATTTTTTGCTGTAGGGTTCATTGTTGAAACGCACCTGGAATGACAAGAAATTAGTGTGAGATTCTGTTAAACTGCCCTGCAGCGTGTGTTTATGCTGCATGAGTGCATTCCATGCATACAGCGCTGGAGAGACAGAAACATGCAAATCTAAAAGAGCAGAGCATATGAAATATAAGGTGAGATGTTTGCTTTTATATTTGTCCCACATGCCCCCTGTTTGAGACCCTATGTCCCCTGTTTCTGCATTATTTTACTTTGGGAACATGCTAAATGAATGTCATTTCATTATCAACTAAGTGTCTTATGTAGTTCAACCAAAATTGTAGATGAGTTTGGTTATTCATCAGAACATTTGGAAAAATGTATCATAACAAGTGAATCCGCTGCAGTGAATTTTGTCCAAACAGCTGATTAAAAAGATGTTAACTGATGGACTGGAGTGGTGTGGATTCTTGTGCATTATTGTGATGTTTTTATCAGTTGTTTGGACTCTCATTCTGACGGCACCCATTGGGATACATTGCTACATTTCTACAAATCTGTTCCCATAAAGAATCAAACTCATCTATAGCTTGGATGGCCTGAGGGTATGTACATTTTCAGCAAATTTTCATCTTTGGGTGAACTAGGCCCTATTTCTTTAAAACGTCCTTTAAGAGTGATTAAAATGTGCAAATACTTTTTTGATGTGGTGATATAGTTTGATATAGTTTTAAATTAGTTTCTCTTATTTCCTACTGTAGGCTGTAATATTACTTGGCACTGTTTTGACAATGCGGTAAATCTTCTCCTGAATGAATAGAGAGAGAGAGAGAGAGAGAGAGAGAGAGAGAGAGAGGGAGGGCTGTAATTTTAAGATGTGGCTTTTAATAAATACATAAATGCCGTGGCTTTTTCAAAGAGAGAGAGAGCACGGCCGGGTGGGAGGTGAAGAGAAGCTCCTGTTACACGCGCTGTGACGCGACTCGGTTCAAATGTTGGATCATCTGCTCATCTCTGCGGTTCTGTGTCTCTCTCCCTCTCTGTGTGTAATTATAGATCACACATCCGGCATATGATGATTATCGGACACTTATGAATTCACAGTAAAACAGGTAAGAAAAGACACGAACCTTATTGACTGTGAAAGAGTGTTTAACAGACGGACGGGGACAGCTGCGGTGCGGGTGCGGCATTTCTGCCGGTGTGTTTTCAGTAACTTATGGATTGGGTTGTGTGTTCTGTACTGTAGGCTATACGGCATACTGAGATGAGTGTGGATATACTGTACTTCAATATGTTGGTGTTTGTAGAGTTTTGATGATATTTCTACTGAAACGTTCCAAATAGTAGACAACAGAAATGTGTTGAGTTCCTTGGTGTTTCGTGATATTCTTATGCACTGTGATGCTTTCATTCACTTCAAGGGCTGTAAAACAGTGTCGGTCACTTTTTAAAAACACTTTAATATGATTATTATATACTTTCAAAGTCTGAATATTCATGACCTTTGATTTGCATTATTTAGAAAAGTTCGATATTCAAATAATGATGACTAAATCGTTACTTTTAAGTTACTACTTTTGATTATGATTAGAATTCCTTTACAGACGCATTAAATACGATTTTAAAAGGTCTAGCTATATAATGACTTTCATCGATAACGTTTACAAATATTAGGCATTACACTGTATAATGCTGATAAACTTATGATTCAGATTCATATATTTTAATAATTGCATACGTGCATATTTGAATGTACATAATCGTTAAATGAAAAATGTACCGTGTACCATTAACTTTTCTGACAAAATTCTATTGATTTTTTATTTATTGGTTTCTAAAATCACTTTTAACCACCAATGTTACTTAGGAAGAAGGGAAATAAACAATGATAAACATTCTGAAAGATGTGTACATTTATTATGATGTTATTTTATTACCTAACAATTAGTTTATTATTACAGCAATAACAATAGCTGTACTGTAGTTACTTTGGTATTTTGTTATAGAAACTATGATTACCATGGTACATTGTTGTAAAGGGAATCACTGGTCTGTTAAGTATTATTTATAATTTGTATATATTCATTATGAAGTGTTACGATTACAAATGCATAAACAATTTTTTTAAATGTTTATATTTTGTTATTGCATTATGCACCAAAATGAGACTGACATTGCAGGAACATTGTGTTTTACTGTATGTTGTGAACTTACCAAAATCATTTATGGACGGTCTATAAACATCTCGTACCTGCTACAATTTCCACAGAATCTGATATATGAGAGTAGAATGAGGAACAGCATTTATTGGTTTTACGAAATGAAGCATAACACAATAATGTATTACCATCATTTACCTCCAGTCATGGTGTCATTCACTTCAGCTCTTTAAAGTACCACAAATTGTTCTGCTCTTTTCCAGTGAACTGAGTTAACTAAGAGAAAGCAGCAAGCGTGTTTAAATACAGCTCATCATAATATGTCGCCCACTAGTCAGCTTCTCACACACACATTCTGGCTCCAAACTTTGGCACGCACTGCGCCAGCTGCGGTTTATACCAGCTGGAAACACATGTTTGTGCTGCATGCATAATTTATAGTCTGCACTATAAACAAAAATACTGTGTTATAAAACATTGTATAACATGTATGTATAGGCGCCAGAGCATGTTGGATATATCCCAACATTCCTATTTAAAAGACTTTAAGTTTCAAGGTGCCACCCTCTCTTTATAATTAACATCTTTTGTAAACCCTCCATGAATATTATAGTGATACGCAGGATTGGCACACAGCCTGGACTATTATAAAGCAGGATGTAATTGCCACGTCTTTGTAGTTTGACTGTTTTGTCAGGCACTAACAAAATGCCTAAACGTGTTTTATGCTCACGTTTGAAATAAATCTGCACTGTTATTACCCTGTTCAGCATTGCCTGCTTTATGAGCCATACACATGCTTTAGTAACTTTAAGGCAGTGTGATTAAATGCATGACTCTAATACAGGCAATGTTCGTCATGGGACGGGCCAGCAGACTCACTCTGACGTTGTAATATATTTGGCACATCTGAATTTAGATATTTGACTCATCAGCATGAAGTCTGCACAACTTTAAATACTTTGCAACTTTTAATCCACCTTTAATTCTGATCCACCCTATTGTACACAGAAAGGCATTAGAGGCAGAATACGTGAAGTACTTGGTATATCTGAAGTAGTTAGTGGAAGTTGGATAAAGCCAGTCAATCTCGTTAGAATTGATTTCAGCTAATTATTAGCATTTTTGTGTGCAATGTGTATTAGGCAGTTAATAAACAGACCACTAATTGGTGTCTTTACACAGCCGAGTTAAGGCTGCTCTGTGCCTGCTCAAAATTCAGTGTAAAGACAAAATGCATAAAAGCCAGACTAAATTATGCCTGCTCAGACCCACCTCAGTCCCTTGTATCAAAGTATATTGTTGTAATTGCTGTGTAAATGCATTTAAGCCACCTCTGAGGAGCATTAAACAGTCTGTGCAAAGACACTTTAAGGGATAGTTCACATTCAGTTGCTGGTTCCCTAGTATTGAAATACTGTGTAAATGCATTTATGCCACCTCTAAGCAGCATTAAGCAGTCTGTGTAAAGACACCTAAATGCCACCTCAGAAGCACTTCTGTGCCACCTTTGCACTGTAAATTTGGCATAATAGTCATCTGTACACAGCTAATGCCAAATTTACTCTGCAAAGGTGGCACGGAAGCACTTTTGAAACATTTAGGTGTCTACACCGACTGTTTAATGCTGCTCAGTGGTGGCATAAATGCATCTACAAAGCAATTGCAACTTTATACAGTACTTTGATTCTAGGGGCTGAGTTGGCATAGTTTAGTCTGGCTTTTATGTGGCATTGCGTCTTTACACAGAAGGCACAGAGCAGCCTTAACTAAGCTGTGTAAATACGCCTTAGGTTAAGGCTGCTCTGTGCCTGCTCAGAGTTCTGTTTAGAGCAAAATGCTACAAAAAAAGGCTGACTAAATTATGCCTGCTCTGACCCACCATAGCCCCTAGTATAAAAGTATACAGTTAAAAATTACAGTGTAAATGCATTTATGCCACCTCTGAGCAGCATTAACATGCTGCGTAAAGACACCTAATTGCCACTTCAGAGGCGCTTCTGTGCAACATTTACTGTAAAAATGGCATGTGTTATTGTATTAAGATTGACTTAACACAATAAAATATACACTGCAAAGGTGACACAGAAATACTTCTGAAGTGGCATTTAAGCATCTTTCCACAGACTGTTTAATGCTGCTCAGAGGTGGCATAAATGCATTTACACAGCAATTACAACTGTGTTCTTTGATACTAGGGGCTGAAGTGGTTCTGAGCAGGCATAACTTAGCCCTTTTTTCTAAAATTGTGTCTTTACAATTAAATTTGAGCAGGCGTAGACCAGTGTTAAATTGAGTTTCACATATTCATACCCATAAACACTTACTGCTGTTGCATAAAGCCATGATTATTTATCATGAAAGTTTAGAGGATCTTCTGCTGTAGATCCTAAACTATCATGAAAAATAATCAAAGAGAATTTGATTCCCATTGGAGAATTCAGCAATCTGAATTCATCTGCACAAGTGCCAGACTGTGGCAGAATGTTTCCATATGAACGAGACTTATGTTCATGTGTTCGCATAGCTGGCAGTGCATTTTTCACATGCTTGCATAGTTTTGTTTTGATAGAGATCATTTGACCATCCTGATTCTGTTAGTGTGACTCTGCTGTCCAAACAAGAACCAACTCTGCCCGGAAGCCCGAGAGGTCTTGCTAGGTCTGTTATCTGTAATTACCCATGCTCTTTGCTTGACCCGTACTGGAGCGACAGCACCAATTCAGAGTTTTGAAGTGGGAGTTTGGTTGGCAGGAGCCATTGCGCTCTGACATTGGGCATGCTCCTCTGAAATTATGAAGCAAACATCTGGGTAGATTTCAAACCCTCCACGGCTGGATGCAAGAATCAATGGTTTAATTAAAGCTTTATTATTTGTGTTGGTGGACCGTTTCACCAGAAACGACCAAATTTACTGTATACTTTCCCTTCCTCGCGTGCAGACATCTACCTGCGTTGGCTGCCGTATCCGTGTTGACCTCTGTGCGGTTTGGGCGCTGCTGGCACGCCGACACTCTGACCTCAGATCAGCAGGGATTTACTCTGTGTGCCTGTGGCTTCTGCTGACTCCACTACTGTGATACACTGAGTTGTGTGACTGTACATTAAAGGTGAATTAAGAAATGTTGAAATGGCTGATCTGTAACACTATTTGCAAGTCTTTTGATATGAAGGTCAAGACATTAGTTTAAAAAAATTATTCAGTGATTCTTTTATGGCTTTTACATGTGCCAAAAAGTCACGTGTAGGCCCTTTATGTTTTTTATATGTATATCAAGAGTGTTTCTGGTCATTTCATGTATTCCAGTTTAGTTTGTTGTGGCTATATTTAGCTCATAAAATACAAGTCATTCAGAATCTAACTATAATTTGGATTAAACAGTACTAAAATTAATTTGCATCTCTTGTCTAAAAAAGTTTTTACTTGTTCTTGCTTCAATCATTTTGAATTGTTGACCCAAGAACCCCTGAGTGATTTAGTCTGATTTGTGAATGAATCATTTTTAATACAATGAGTCAGTGGGTTGTTGATTTGAGAACTGCTCTGAGAGATTCAGTTTGGTTTGTGAAGGAATCATTGTTGGTCCAATGAGACAGTGGATTGTTGATTTGAGAACTGCTCTGAGTGATTCAGCTTGGTTTGTGAACGAATTATTCTTGGTTCACTGAGTCAGTGGTTTATTGATTTGAGAGCTGATTCAGTCCGGTTTGTGAACAAATCATTCTTGTTCCATTGTGTCAGTGGGTTGTTTTGTGAACCATTGTCAGCCAATTCATCAAAGTCAAAAGTCAAAGTCAAAGTCACTTTTATTGTCACATCACCACAGCACACGTGCCTTGGTGAGTGAAATTCTTGGGAGCGTGCTCCAGACAGTGCAGAAACAATTTACATATAAACATACAGACCTCAACAGATGACAATGTGCAATATGCACATACATATAGTCAGTACACACAGTGTACTATTAGACATACTTACAGTTAGCACTACACATTATACACAGTATGTACATGCAGTTAGCAATACACATTTATACACAGTATGTACACATTCTACATTATGTAGACATATATACACAAAATATGCGAAGGTGCAACAGATTATACATTAACTGGATACGCAAAATGTCATGGATGTGCATTGGATGGTATCCAGTGGTAGCAGATAGATTATTGTGTTTAAATGCAGTGTGTATGTATAGTCCAGTATTGAACTGTTGGAGTTAAAGTGCAGTGTGTGGCCTACCGTATTGTGGGAGTAGGCTGTAGGGTGTATTAGTTCTGATTGTTCATTAGTCTGATAGCCTGAGAGAAAAAGCTATCCCTCAGTCGGCTAGTGCGGGATCGGATGCTGCGGAGACGTCTTCCTGAGGGCAGCAGAGAGAGCAGTCTGTGGGATGGGTGGCTGGAGTCACTGATGATCCTCCGGGCTTTCCTTATACACCGCCTGGTGTAGATGTCCTGGAGGGAGGGAAGCTCACCTCCAACAATGTGGCGGGCAGTTCGCGCGACCCTTTGCAGAGCTTTGCGGTTGCCCGCAGTGCTGTTTCCAAACCAGGCAGTGATGCAGCCAGTCAGGATGCTCTCCACAGTGCAGGTGTAGAATGTTCTGAGGATGCTGGGGCTCATGCCAAACTTCCTCAGCCTTCTCAGGAAGAAAAGGCGTTGATGTGCCTTCTTCAGCACTGCATTAGTGTGTGTAGACCATGTGAGATCCTCACTGATGTGAACGCCGAGGAACTTAAAGCTGTTTACCCGCTCCACAGGTGTCTTGTCGATGGTGATGGGTGTGTGTTCTCTGCTCTGTCTCCTGAAATCCACCACCAGCTCCTTGGTCTTGTTGATGTTGAGTGAGAGATGATTCTCCTGACACCATTTAGTCAGGGTGCTCACCTCCTCTCTGTAGGCCGTCTCATCGTTGTCGGTGATCAGGCCTATCACCGTTGTGTCGTCAGCGAATTTGACGATTACGTTGGAGCTGTGTGTGGCTGCACAGTCATGTGTGTACAGGGAGTACAGGAGTGGGCTGAGGACGCAGCCCTGAGGAGCACCAGTGTTGAGGGTCAGCGGGGATGAAGTATTGTTGCCCATTCTGACCACCTGACTTCTGCCCGTCAGGAAGTCCAGGATCCAGCTGCACAGAGATCTGTTTAGTCCCAGATTCTGGAGCTTCTCAACAAGTGTGGCAGGCACTATGGTGTTAAATGCTGAGCTGTAGTCCACAAACAGCATTCTCACATAGGTGTTCTTATTTTACAGGTGGGATCACAAAGATTTGACTCAAAAGAACTCTGAATCAGAATCACTAGCATATTGAAGACCATTGTGAGTCATGTTTGAAGTGTGTATTTTACAATGTGTGTCCACTAGGAACTAAACCCAGGATCTTGGCGTCACTAGCACCATGCTGAGCTCCAGGAATGTTAGTTTTTACACTAGCTGTGACCACAAAGACCAACACAAAGGGAAAATGTTGCTATTCAGGATGTGATGAAACAGCACTTGGTGCCGGGGCCTCATTTGGTCCCTTTCAGGGTGTTATTAGAGGGCGTAGATGGACATGTGACAGGAAGTCCCCTCTCTATGCAGGGCCACATGACTCAGGCCTACGCCCTCCGCAAAGGCCGACATCCATTAATTAGCATGGGGCAGCGTGGGTAATATGACATTCCTGTAGAGGAGGATAATTACAGGTTCAGAGAACAAGACACGGCCAGTGGATTTGGGTGACCAATTCATCTAAAGGCAAAGGTCGTGTCCCCCCTTATTCTAGACATTTGGCTTTCTTGGAAGAGTTAGCAAATGTGCTTCTTTTGTTAACAAATACAAATTATAATATGAAAATATATTCCATCAGAAGTGTCATAAAACTCCTTTTTGTCAATGGCATATGGGTGCATTTATCATTCCTGCCATTACAGAACTGAGAGTGGAATTCCCCCCTCGGGAACTGGGATTCGTCCACATCAAGGAAGTGTTTTCCTGGTATTTAATTTCCAACCTGATGAAATTAGCTTGTCTCCCTCCAGGTCTCTCCCTTTTCTTCTCGTTTTCCAGCTGGCATTCCATTGTGAAAAAGTAGTAGCAAAGAGTACTTATTAATACCAAAAAGCAATATACTTTAGAAGTTAATTAATATAAAACGTAATATAAATAAAAATGAATGTAATGTTTTCAGACACTTAGGACACTTGAATTTAAATGAAAATGGATTATAGTTTAAATTTATATTAAATTTAATTAGTTGAACTTAAGAGTGACAAAGTACATCTATACATGTAGTTTCATAATTATTTATATTGTCTTTGAAACATACTAAAAAAATTGGTGTAGGATTTACTTTCACAATTTCCACTCAAAAATTGCTAGTAGCCTATATTTTGAAAATAATTACAATGAAACTGAAAGTAAAATAGAGTTAAAAAATTATTTTTTTTAAAGTAGAAAGATTGAAATAGTATTTTATTTTATTTACAATAAATAAATAAAAAATTCCATAAATTACATTTATAGTAAACTAAAATTTAAAGGAACACTTAGGGGTGTGCGATATTGACAAAAAATTATATCTCGATATATTATGGGATTTTATCGATAACGATAATTAGACGATATTTTGCTGAGTGTGTTATTGTGCTGGTACCTTAAGGACTGCCGAAGACAGCTGACTCCTAATGTTTTTAATATTCTTCATATTCTGTGTGGTGGTCAGTTCATACTGATAGGAATTAATCTTTTCCAATATTTAGATGTATTTACACACATGTATTTTGTTTAATGCAAGACATGAATGCATTTAACCTGCAATTACAAATGCATAAATAATGTTTTGATATATTAAACATAAAACGTTGAATACTGATATTTGAAATGATTTAAAGCATGAAAAAAATCAAAAAAAGAAAAGAAAGAAAAAGCCGAAATTTGAAATTAAAACCGCCAGTAGGTGGCAGCAAATCACTGTTAATAAGTGAGTCATTGCGATTGAACCGAATTATTTAAACTGTTGATTCATTCAAGAACGAAACACTGTCATGACTCTAGGGGAGTTGGAAAATGAGCCTATTTTCAAAATGGTGGAGTGTTCCTTTAAAGTAATTTCTATCGAAACTTGTATGTCATGAATTTAAATATTTGTAATGCCACATTTGTAATTTACAATATTATATTATATTAAAATGTGATTTAACATACTTTAAAGTAAAACTTTTACAACTTTTATATTACTACAAAGTGGAATTTTTACTTTGTTAAGAAACATAGTCATGAAAGTGGCCTTTTGTTTCATAATATTTTATTGTCTGCAAATATATATTTTTTAAATATACTTATACTTTTGAGATGTGAAGTGCACTACAAGTGCACATTCAATACAATTAAACACACTTTGTTTTCACAAGGGTTTGGCTTTTTGCATTTTACAGCTAAACCATTTTTTACAGATCAAGCTGTGAGAATCTCAGTTGTTGGCAATGTGGAATCACTTAACATATGGTTTTCATGAACATTTATTTGCCAGAATGATCTCAGCAATGTTATGACCTAGATTCCTGCTTTGTGTGCTTTATTAGGCTGTTTGCAAAGTCAAGCATCTTATGATGTCCTTCTTCCTCGTTACATTTCCTTCTGTAAGTAATTATTCCTTTCTCTTTTTCTATTATAGATAGTGAAATGTTTGTTGAACGCTGTGATAGTCTGCAAGCAAACACTGAGTCTGTTCCCTTGCAGGTGGTGATGTCAGTCTGTCAATCAAACGAGTGGAATCCTACACCAGTGACGTTCTTTTTCACTGTGTCCGTTTACATTCTCAGCATTGACATGGCCACCACCTGCTTGTGTTTACTACTGTAAACAATACAAACAGCAGCAGAAGTACATGCATTGCACTCAATAGAAGTACTGCCACTACTAAAGTCCCTGTGCTGCATTTTGCATTAATTGCATAATATTGCCAACATATAGTTTTATATGCTTATATATTTAAACCTATTTAAACTTAAAAAAAGATATTGTTCCCGTAATAGCTTCAATGTATTTTGTAAGGGTAGCTTCACTGGTTCAAGTCAACAACAAACAAACCTAAATATAGACACCATCTAGGCTAATACTTATGAGACAATCATGTATTTAATTGCGAAAACATCTAACGTTATGCTATCTATAGTGGTTATGGATAGTCACATCTCTTGTGCATGGGAGCAGATAATAGCCATTTTGTAGGTATTTGTCCAGAATGGTGGTTAGCAACTGTTATTTAGGTATGACATCAAGGGCCTTATTTTGAACAGGCAGATGTTTCATCTCAGAGAATAATTGGTTTTTCCTCTGTTTTTCTTAGCAGAAACCACAGTAGAATGATGCACATGGCCCATAATCGTGTTTGTGTATCGGTGACCTCGTCTTTTAACAGCGAACGGTCCAAAACAGGAACATGAGACACCTCCACACAAGCAACAAAACCCTTCATTTACCACTGCAGTTTATTTAACTCTGATTAAAAAGCTGTTAGCAAATGCAGTCATTCTTACTGGGTTTCAAAAGACAGTTCCACCCAATGATGTCTATTTTAAATGTTTAAGCAGGTTTTTTTGGAACGCAGAAAACATACGTTAAAAAAACACTATATAAATATTAAATCTAAATAACATGGGGTGGAAATATATATGTATATAAAGGTATATTACAAATATATTTTAAAAGATTTTGTGCCCTTGAAGCTGAAGAGCTTGATTTTTGTGGCAATAGCATTAGAAAATGAATTTGCAGAAATAATGACTGTTTTCACACAGGTTTCCAAAACACTGCCATCGATCTGACTAACGGATCGTCCTGTCCTAACGTCAATGTTGCTGTTCTCTGCTCAGTATATCATAGCTCTGGATGCTCATTTGTTTATAAGCAACATAAAAGGAAGCCCAATACAGCTTTATGAGCAGAAACTCCCTCTTCATTCCATTGTCTGATGAGGTCTGTCCCTCTTTGGATGCTGTAATTGTTGCGTAACGTTCCTCACCCCTGGTGACAGAGGGATTGTGGTGGTCACCGGCCGCAGCACGTGGTTGGCACGTATCTTGAAACATGCAGGACATACAACATAACATGCTGTTAGCAGCTGAAAGCAAAGTGTGGTCAGTTCTTTTGAAGGAACAGAGAGAGATGGAGGGAGTGAAAATGAGGGTAGGAAAATGGAAAGTGTCTGGCTAATAAAATCTTAGGCTATATTTGTGAGCATCATCAGGCTGGTGGGGATTTGAAAGAAGACGGCGGTGTTGAACTTTCAGAGTGAGAACAGGAAGTGACACGTGGTGTTATGGCAAATGTCAGCGTCAAAACTTGCTGACAGGTGTTACAAGACAAGCTCACATGGCTTGAATTCTTTAATAAGGTCAACAAGTTTTTAGTTTTTTTTTAAAGAATGAGTACTTTTATTCAGCAAGGATGCATTACATTTATCAAAAGTAACGGTAAAGAATGTAGTGTGAAATATTTTGTAACAATGAAAATTAAAAAAAAATTAAATTCTTTTGAACTTTCTATTCATCAAAGAATCTTGAGAAAAAAATATAATAATTATAAATGTTTCTTGAGCATTAGAATGATTTCTGAAGGATCATGTGACACTGAAGACTGGAGTAATGATGCTGAAAATCCAGCTTTGATCACAGGAATAAATTATATTTTACAATATATTAAAATACAAAACAGTTATTTAAAATTGTAAAATATATTTTGAATTATATTTGATATCTGTCTATATATTTTAGCTAATCAATACTTCTGAAGGCTCAGCAAGAATGTGTCAGTCTAGCGATGGCTAGACTGTGGTTTCTAGTCTGAAGGTTTGGCTGTAGAATAGAGCTCTACTCTTGGACCGGGACTCTGGCTTTGTCTTGTATTATGGCTTGATTCCGGTCTAGAACTTGAGTCTAGATCCTGGAGCAGCATGCTGGCAGAACACGAGCTGCAAAATGCCACGCTCCCAAAAGTCAGGCGAGGGCAACCCCTTCATCGTTTCCAATTTGTAACATGACAGATCCTAAAATGGATAATTCTAGGTGATTGTTTTATGTTTGTTGTTGTTTTATTTACTTTATGCCGTTTTTCATGCACTCCCAAAGCCACGGAATGGAGAAATTGGACAGTACGGAGATAGAGCTGCAAGAACTGTAATTACTGTTCGTTGGGACTTTATTGCTTTTTAATGAAAGAGCTAAATTTAAGTAGGCATGGGGCACGTCTGACTGGCAGCTGATCTTGAAATGTGAAGGACGAGCCGTTTCTGTGTGGTGGTTTGTGGGTGGGCGGCCGGGGCGAAAGAGGAGGAGGAGGTGGGTGTTCGTTCATTCTTAGAACATTTCTCCCAAATATATATATAGTTTAAATACAATTTATTTAAAAATTATATTTATATATTAAAATAATTATTTTATTTGAATAAATGCATTAAAATACAGTAAATCATTTTGCAGGTCTTACTTAATGGGAAAGAAATGGAGGGAATTTATAGGTTGATAAGACTGGTTTACAGACCCAAACTGCATCCATTTCTCTGTCCCTACAATCTGATTGGATGTTAGCAATGTCATGTCAGGCCAAACAAGGATGATCCGGGAACATGTCCTTCTCTGCATAATCACTTTCACCGTTAGGTTAGATATATTTGTAGAGTAGGTAATGATTTTTTGCCGTAGTCATGTGCTAAAATCATTGGCAGCAGAAACCAGTGTGGGTCAAAATGTCTTGCAGACTGACGCATGCTGTCTGAGCTCAGCTATTGTGTTTTTATTCATTCATGTTTTATATTCTTCACTTGGGTTTAGAAAACATTTACTTGGAAAATAAACTCTCCACCACAATGTGTAAAGCATCAGTAAACTCATGTGACTGGAGGATTGTGGTAAATTGTGGTGGGAGGAGTCGTGGTTTTGAGTGGCAGTATAAGGAATGACAGCGTTATGCAGACAGGTACAGTGGGACAGTGAGCAGGCGTCATCATAGTGAGCAGAGCATCCTCAGCTGTTACCAGGGCAACAGAGCACAGCACCACCCTGGGGTAAGTGTGGCTCTCAGTCGGCACCTGTGTGCGTTCTGTTGTCATGGCGACGAGATCAAAGCAGCACAGGCGTCTGGTTGTCTTAGAGATTATGCTGTTCTTTATTTATCTTTTCCATATGTGCTGTGGAACTTGATGATGAAGTGTTATATTTAGCATTGTTTTATAAAGTTTAAATAAGTTAATATTATGTAGAGATTTAGTATATAGTTTTTGTATTAGAAAACAGATGTCTAGCAAACTAGCAAATTAGTAGACCAAAAATGTCTTGTTTTACAGAATTTTGCTTTTCAGGTAACTTTGTCTTGTTTTTAATGTCATTGCACTCTAAGAAAAGTCTGAAAAAATTATGATGTGAAGTATTTTCGTATTGATTTTTCACAGGTGTGTTACTCGTATTTTGAATTATGCATTGCATTGCATTGTTATTTAGGGTGAAATTAAATGTCTGTAAATTAATTAAATGAAACATTACCAGTACCTTTTCCTTTTTTTCCTACAGTTTTTTTTTCTTACAGTGTAGATTTTATTTTTTTATTTTTTTTACTTCACTTTCAATTTTTATATAATGTTCATTAAGTAGTTATTATGATGTCTTCAAAACTCTAAAAAAGCTGCTTATTCAAAGCCCAGGAAAATTCTCTAAGGTCTTGAATCTTGTGAAAAAAAAAAAAAGAAGAATAGCTGTCATATCTAAGATTACACTGAGAAGAATTGGTGTAGAAACTATTTTCACTGAGAAATTGCTAGTAAATTTCATAAATAATTACAAAAAAATCGACATTGAACATTAAACTTAAAATTTTGAAGTAGAAAGTCTCAAATAGAATCTTCTTGTAGAACATACTCCAATAATTATTGTTTTATTTACAACTTCAAAAAATGAATGTGAAGAGCAGCTCAGATCATTTGGTCTTGATTGCATATTAAGTCTGTGACTTTTGATTTGCACACTAAAGCACATTTTGAGACCTTAATGAGATCTCTTATTAAACTAGATAGGACATGTGAGATTACCGATCATTTTCTTTGACACAAAATCTGAGAAGCGAGAAACTCCAGCTAAAGTCTGGTCTCCGGTTAATCTCATTTATTTGTGAAGAGGGTCTGAGATCCACAGCTGGCATCTCATGGTCTGGTGTAGATCTTGATGTTTGTATGAGAGCTTTTTGAGCAGTAGTTCTATGACTTTATGACCTTCTCAGAACCATTTCTCCCTCTCTCTCGCTCCAGTAGATCCAGTAAGTGGTTTCTGGCCTGACTGGGCATATTTGGTCTAAAAATCGGCCAAGAAAAGCAGTGCTGCCCCAAACCACAGGCCTGCTTTAGTTCAGCTTACTATTTATACCACACTTTAGCTTATAGATCACTTCTGTACACATACAAACCCACCGTGTCCATCACAAGAGAGTCTAAGTGCTGTTTACCTGTCTCTGGCATCGTGAGGTTATGGTGGTTTCTGCTGACGCTGATGATGTTATATTTGCTGCATGTGTCATTGAGTTCCTGTCGTGTCTTTTTCAGATTACATGAGTATAGAAGAATATTTTGAAGAAGATGAAGAACCACCTTTACTGCTCAGCTCCTGTCTGTCTGATCGTAAGTTTCAGACTCTTCATTAAAGAGTGTGTGTGGGTGTGTGAACCTGTGATTACTGCGGTGTGCTGAAGTCATCAGTAATTAATGAGGGATATTACAGTGAGGTTTCTCTCAGAACACTGTGTCTCTTCTCACGCTTCTCTGAATGTTCCTTCCATCAGTGCACAGAGAATCTGCAATGTAGCCAATAAAGTAACATCTTATTCTGTACTACAGTATACTATAAACGGCTGCACCGTACCATACTACATTTAGGCAAGACACTACAGGCACACACACTGTTTTTCATGTGCTGGAAAATTGTGAAATGTTAAGCTATTTTGCTTTCATAACTTGTCTTCTCTCAAACCAGTGGCAAGAAACATCCAAAATACACATTTAAGTGTTTATTATTTATTACTACACATAATCTATTTGCATCTGTAGATTTCAATTAAAAAACTTAATTTTAAAGTTTCAAAATGAGTGCATCGAGCCAAAAATCTACACTAAAAACAGTTTAGTGTAGAAACAAATTTCACTCATAAATTTCACATTTACAAAGAAACAGCAAGTAACACATTGAATTAAATGTGAAATTTCTAAGTAGAAAAACTTTAGTATTTTTTTTTTGTAAAACATAATCCAGTAATCTTTGTTTTATTAAACATTTTACAGTATCTATATTATGAAGGGTTTTAATGAGGGGTTTGTTCATATATCATTTAAACATATCGCATATCGACTGATTTAAAGAGTTACTTTAAGAAATTGGTAATTGTTTTTCTGGCAGTTGACAGTATTTTCTGATTTCTTATGTGATAGAAAGGAATATATGGTGATTTCTATTAGTGAAAACTTTTACCCTCTTCACCTGTAGTGTCTTGCTTTTTACCCACTGTATTGTACTAGTATTTATACAGCAGTTAGTTGTGGTTTGATTCTCACCGGCAGGTGTGTTTGTGTGATTTTAACACTGACTGCGGTCATTTGTGTGTGTCTCTGTAGCTGCTGGAGTTATGGGGGACATTAGCGGTGCAGTGTTGGTGGGAGGACGGGTGTGTGTGTCCGCTCTGTCCAGCCGGACAGGATGCTATAAGAGACGTAACAGTTTGTTCTTTCACACAATCTTAGTGGTATGTATTTGTTTCTTTAAGGCTTGCGGCGAAGTTGAGAGTCCCGGTGAGACCGGATTGTGCCGGACTTGCCCAGCAGGCACCTTCTCTGATACCCATGACACTGAGCTGTGCCGCCCACATCTCTCCTGCACGGC
>NW_015549709.1:658815-659014 GCF_001515605.1 Sinocyclocheilus anshuiensis
GGGTGTGTCCGCTCTGTCCAGCCGGACAGGAGCCCACCATGGTGAGAAATAACAACACCAAAACACAGTCCATAAAACATGTCTCTGTTCCAGTACATCCTACATTATGATCTCTGTACAGGGAATTCACTCCTGTTTAGGTATATATCAGAAAAAACATATATATATATATATATATATATATATATATATATATATA
>NW_015549709.1:659234-674978 GCF_001515605.1 Sinocyclocheilus anshuiensis
TGAACCGCTGGATCTCGACTGCGCCGACCTCACACTCTGACGCTGTGTGTGGAGGATGCCTTCCCGGGTAAAGAACAAAAAATATTTAGTCATCGTCTTCATCATTGCATCACTTTGGTGTCACAACAGATGTGTTTTACTAGTCTCACAAACTTTCCAAAACTGAAATGGAAAGCTTAGAGGGGGCTTATTGATGAACTGACATATTTTTCAGGTTTCACCCTGCTGCTACACGGAAGTCCTCCACCCTCCACGCCTGCGTCAGGAGTAAGTGTTCAGCATTTCATACATCAGTGTTGTATGGAAGTTACACAGCAAACATGGAAAGTGAAGGCCGCACCCCTCTACTTGCTCAGTTTACTCATTTCACAAACCAAAAAGTACATAGAAGAAATACATTCAATAAATATTTGCATTTAATAGTATTAACATAAGAATGAATGATTCTTCTGCAAGATAATATGGTAGAAATGTATACCAAAATATTGGCTTTTTCACAATAACTTAAAATACGACGTATCCAACGATCAGAATTTAAAAATATATGTTTTTTTTTTTAATATTTACCATTATTCTTAATAGTAAATCTTATTAGATTCTCATTACTGTAATGAAGTTATTCTTATTTTTAAACCAAACAGCATAAATGATATAAAACATTAAATTTAAGCATATATATGAGCCAAAATCTGCTAAATCAGTGGTAATAATGAAACAACAGTTTTAAAAAGTGTTTTTTTTTTTCGATTACTTACAAAAGGATCTGCATTTTCATGGATTTAAATAAAAGATTTTTGCTATAAGAGACAATAAAAACAACTTTGTGCATCAAAACCAGTCCAAACATGTCAGTCTCTGAATCAGTGTTAATTTCGTTGATGAATAATTTTCATCGACGACATTTTCACTGACGACAACGAGACGATAACGAACTAAAACTCTTTTTGAATGACAAAAACTATGACGTAAATCTATTGACTATTGACGTCAACGAATAAAAACGAAAATGTTAGGGAGGGACGATTTGGGAAGAGATTCGTTCAGAATGAATCAGCTGTGTGGTTCGGAGGTTAGATGCGTATATGAACCGGCAGGACATAAGCTAACACACACTTGCTGCACATCGCATAAAACGTTCAAAAATGTCAATATGTGGGAGTAAGAGAAGAGCAGACATATGGATAAATCTGACGATGCACTTAATATCAAACTTATATAATGAGTTTGGAAATTTTAGAGAAATGCTTAATAAATGCATTACATTGTAACTAAACCCATTAGACTTTAGCAGACTAAATTTACTGTAGATTTAGTCGACTAAAATCTTATGATATTTAGTCGACTAAAACTAGACTAAAACTAAAAACAATTCAGATGACTAAAATATGACTAAAACTAAATGGCATTTTAGTCAAAAGACTATGACTAAACCTAAATCAAAATTTGCTGTCAAAATTAACACTGCTCTGAATATCATGTCATTTATTTATGCCACAAAATAAACTTTCTGTAGAAAAAAATATAATGAACTATGCAAAAGCATTTTATAAACATCTCCAGCACGTTTTATAATTACCCAAAAATTAAACATAGTTCACCCCTTACGCACATTATCACATCTGTGAAAAACTTAGGCTGGATGTCAGTTGGAATATTAGAACTAAAAACATCAACATAACACAATCAGTCACTAAATACTTGCCAGCTAAGAAATAAATAAGTAATACCTTACGATCCATCTGTCATGATTTGTTACATTTAATTACCCCTTTTGCATATTTTGAGCCTAGAATTGTATCAGTTGTAATTATGTCACGTTTATTCAATCTACAGAGCCATACAGCCGGCGGAGACGTAATGTTGGTAAGAGCACCCCCAGCAGGTCTGGAGCGGGAGGTGCGAACGCCACCAGTGTTCAGGGTCCAGAGGAGAAGAGTACGGAGTACGCCGTGTTTGCACTGGTGCCCATCTTCTGTGTGATGGGCCTGCTGGGGATTCTCATCTGCAACCTGCTCAAGAAGAAGGGCTTCCGCTGCAACGCCGAGAAAGACGGGGTGAACGCAGAAGCTGCCACTCCACAGAAAGAAGGTATGGTACATAATCACACGGGGACAGATTTATGCATAGACATTCTAGGCACTTGCCTATGCTCGCACGTCGAGGGGGGGCAATGAAGAGAAATATTTAAATTTTTTATACTACGGGCTACCAACAACAGCAAAAGAACCAAAACTCCAAAAGACATTGCCCTTTTGCATATTTTGAGCCTAGAATTGTATCAGTTGTAATTATGTCACGTTTATTCAATCTACAGAGCCATACAGCCGGCGGAGACGTAATGTTGGTAAGAGCACCCCCAGCAGGTCTGGAGCGGGAGGTGCGAACGCCACCAGTGTTCAGGGTCCAGAGGAGAAGAGTACGGAGTACGCCGTGTTTGCACTGGTGCCCATCTTCTGTGTGATGGGCCTGCTGGGGATTCTCATCTGCAACCTGCTCAAGAAGAAGGGCTTCCGCTGCAACGCCGAGAAAGACGGGGTGAACGCAGAAGCTGCCACTCCACAGAAAGAAGGTATGGTACATAATCACACGGGGACAGATTTATGCATAGACATTCTAGGCACTTGCCTATGCTCGCACGTCGAGGGGGGGCAATGAAGAGAAATATTTAAATTTTTTATACTACGGGCTACCAACAACAGCAAAAGAACCAAAACTCCAAAAGACATTGAGCAAATAATATAACAAACAATGGGATCAAAAAATTACAAACTATTTCAATGTTTTCCACCTTTTATTATCTACGTAAAGCACACTTTCTTTCTCCTGCTCTCTCTCTCACAAACACACACACATACAGTACAGACACACACACTCATGCACAGAAACTTGTTGTCAGCGCTGCTCCTTGAAATTTATCAGTAAAATAGTTTCAAGGCTGAAAAGCTACATGACATTAGCTTTTCAGGTGGTGGTAACGTTACTGTTCTTGAAGCAGTTCAACTTTTAGTTCGCTTTTAGTAGAGACACTGCTGCCGAACACTGCTGAGAGACGCACAGACGCAGAATATTCACACACACTTAATCTCTCTCTCTCTCTCTCTCTCTCTCTCTCTCTCACTCTCTAATAGCTGCATTAGACATATCAATGGCTCAAGCCTCCGTTATTAGATCTAAACGTTTTGGAATCTGCAAAGGAAAGCTTTGGATGAGGTGCGTAAGAAATTAGTTCAACACGCACGTTTTCATGACAGACAGATAGATAAAATTCAGCTTTTCGTCTCTGGAATAAATTTCATTTTAAAATATATTTAAATAGAAAACAGTTATTTTAAATGGTAATAATATTTCACAATATTAAAGATTTTACTGTATTTTTGAGCAAATAAACGCAGCCTTGGTGAGCAGAAGAGACTTCATTCAAAAACATAAAAAATCTTCCTGACCCCAAACTTTTGAACAGTAGTTTATATTACTTCAATAGGACATATATTCTGATTGGACCAAAAAGACATCATGTTCCACCATCTCTGACTATTTTCTTAATAGTTTTCAAATATTCAAATGCATTCATTTGACATCAGAAATGTGTGGATTTTGAGAACAAGTGGACTGTGGAGTCTTTTATCTCAAATTTGATATGAACCTTTTAAAGAAACCTTGTAATCAAAACTCCCTGAAAGTCAAGCATACAAAACAGTCCAGCGTACACCCATATTAATGATGCAAACGGCTCCATACAGCTCATCTGCTGTCTGTTAAAACTCACTCGACCTGAGCTTGATTTATGCTGAGCCCAGTGGCCCAACTGTTAGACTAAAATCCGCCTTCTCAGAGTGAAACTAAATAAATTCACTGTACACAATAAGAAGAGAGTGTTTTCTTCCCCTTTGTGTGTATGTGAATTAGTGGGTGGATCCGCAGCTGTTGTGATGAGCTCAGTGTTTCATCTACAGTAGCGCTAGTATATGATGATTCAGGTTCAGCCTGTAAAGCGAGTACATCTCCAGGAACAGAGTACATGACACCTTAATCACAGCATGTTTTACAGCTGAATAAGCAGAGCAGCAGAACTGGATTCGGGCTTTTGTTCAGGATGTCAGCCAGCATAATCGTTTGCGTTCAGTAAAAAAAAGTAGAATAAGGAAGTTAATCATGTAAGCAGAAAGAGGCTGTGCATGATGGTTAAAGGAATAGTTCACTTAAAAATTTAAACTTGCTGAAAATGTACTCACCATCAGGCCATCCAAGATTAGTTTGTTTCTTCATCAGATTTGGAGAAATGTCGCATTGCATCACTTGCTCACTAATGGATCCTCTGCAGTGAATGGGTGCCGTCAGAATGAGAGTCCAAACAGCTGATAAAAACATCACAATAATCCACAAGTAATCCACACCACACCACTCCAGTCCATCAATTAATGTCTTGTGAAATGAAAAGTTACATGTTTGTAAACAAAGCCATCATTAAGGCGATTTTAGTCTTCTATCCATAATAATGCTTTTCCAGTGAAAAAGTCATCTCATCTGAATCAGGAGAGAAATATGCACAGATCAAGCACCGTTTACAAGCCAATATAGTCTGATGGGACAACAGAAGATGGACTTTTTCACTGGAGGAAGCATTATTATGGATTATGGACTCATATTTTGGCCAGAAGCGACGGTTTAAAGGGGTCATATGATGCGATTTCAAGTTGTCCTTTCTCTTTGGAGTGTTACAAGCTGTTCGTGCATAGATAAGATCCCTGAAGTTGCAAAGACTAAAGTCTCAAAACCAAAGAGATATTCTTTATCAAAGTTAAGAAATGTGTTTTTTGAACATTAAAACATGTCAACATATTCTGTTATGCCAAATTCACCAAATAATGATCTTTAAAAAAGCATCATATGACCCCTTTAATGTTAAAGCGTCTTGATGGCTTTGTTTCTTACAAACACACAGCTTTCCGCTTCACCAGATGTTAACTGATGGACTGGAGTAGTGTGGATTACTTGTGGATTATTGTGATGTTTTTATCAGCTGTTTGGACTCTCATTCTGACGGCACCCATTCACTGCAGAGGGTCCACTGATGAGCAAGTGATATAATGCTACATTTCTCTAAATCTGTTCCGATGAAGAAACAAACTCATCTACATCTTGGATGTACTGAGTGTTAGGGTTAATTTTCAGCAAATTAAAATTTTTGAGCGAAGTATTCCTTTAAAGCTATACAAGATTGTGAGAGAATTATCGCCTTATAAAATAGCAGCACCATCAATATGATAAAAGACACTAATTTTATGTTTTTTTTTTTGCTCATGCAAAACTCGTGCAGTGCTAGAATGTTGTCAGGGCATTGCTGTGTGGTTGCTAAAGCGTTCTCCCCTTTCCTCATCTATCTTTGAGCAGCATAACACTCCCGCTGTATCTCCTTTCCTTAGATCAATAATTCAGTCGGTTCTCTGCTTGTAGATGTTCTCTAACTGCTATCACTGTACTACTGTTGACTAGTTCTAATGTGCTCAGTGTGAACTACATCAGATTCACATCAGCCTAGACACACTTAAACTACTAAAAACTGCAAGACCGCCAAGCGAACCCTCTATTTTAAGTGTTCTTACATACTTCAGAAGAAGAAAATAGCCTATTGTGTGACATAGTGCACCGTTTATGTAAGAAGTCTCGGGAACAAAGCCTATTGAAAATATCACAAGATAGCTATGAGGTGTTTAATAATGAAAGTCTTGGCTCGAGGGGAGTCTGAAAGCTTGTGTTGTATAAGTCTGGGTCGGATCCAGGATGGCATAGAGCGGGTGATGGCATGAGTCTCTGGGGTGTAATGGGGTCGAAATCATTTAACGAAGTAAAGACATCGCAGTCAGAATGCGGAGTTCCACTCGCTGTTGTTACGTCAGTGTTGCCTGTCGATTTCTGATGGTGCAGTACTAAATTAAATGTCTTTTCTTGGTACGATTACATAAGCACATTGCTTTCAAGCACTCAAGAGCACTTCTACCTTGACCAGCATTTCAATACTTCTAACAGTTTAACAGTAATCTGATAAATAGCAATTACACGTTTCAGCTGTGAGATGAATCCGTATAGATTTCCGAGCATTCGATTATCAGCTTTACTTTCTAAGAAAGGTCTGGTGCAGTATGTAGTAGATGATTCAGCTCAGGTTGCATCAGTATGATGTGCGCATTGTCTTTATGCCATTGGCCACACCTGCTCTTCTGAGATAAAACCATAAAGGTGTCAAAGATGCATTTCCCAGCGTCCTCCTGTCACTACAGAGAAAGCTCAAGCACAATAAGTGTACCAGTACAATAATGACAGAGCTAAAAAAAGAGCCTTTTTATGGCTTGCAGCAAGTTTGAAATTAGATTGAAGCCATTAGATAAGATTGTTCTGCAATACATTGCATCAAGTCTAGCGGGTAATTTTGCTGTAGATAGACAAACAGACATAGTATAACCTCACTATATCATCTGAAGCTAGAAAGTACAAAAATGTAGCTTTTGTTATTTCAGAAGACCAAAATAATATTTTACAAACATTAGTAGGCTAGACACCAGAAACGTCACAAGATGGTTTTAATGTAATGATCAGAATTTGTACAAGATTTATGGTAGAAATGTACATATATTCTAAAATTTTTGAACAAAATTTATAATTTTATTCAGCAATTATGCATTAAATAGATAAAAAAAAAAAAATTACATTTATAATGCTACAAAATATTTCCGTTTCAAATAAATGTGGTTCTTTTGAACTGTAAATAACTGTAAATAAAATGTATGACACTTTTAACAAAAATATGAAGCAGCACAACCGTTTTCAACATTGAATAATAATCAGAAATGTTTCTTGAGCAGCAAATCAGCACATTAGAATGATTTCTGAAGAATCATGTGACACTGAAGACTGGAGTAATGATGCTGAAAATTCAGCTTTGATCACAGAAATAAATTACATTTGAACAGATATTCAAATAGAAAACAGATATTTTAAATTGTTATAATTTTACTGTTTTTATTTTTAATTAAATAAATGCAGCCTTAATTGTTGAGCAAAAGAGGCTTCATTCAAAAACATTAGAGAATCTAACCAAGTCCAAACTTTTTGCAAATAAACTGATTTTATTTCAGACTGAAAAGTAAAGTGAATTTTCTAGCCAGTTTGTGATCAGATTTAAGCAGCAGGTGTTTTTAGTGGATATATGAAGTCAGTTCACAAAGGTGTCCTAGAGAAAGAGAGAAACCACAAATCAACATTATCCTCGAACCAAAAACAAAGTCACACAAGGTTTTCACCACTAGATCTATTGTTTTATCATTTGAGACTCCACAAACTTTGTTTTGTCAGATCTTTTGCTTTCTTTCCAATAAATAACACTGATATTTTGCATTGATATTTTGACGTTTTTAAGTGTCCTTTATTAGATGCATGAATATTATTCTAATGTGTGTCTTTGGTTGGTCAAAATAATAAAGCTGCGCGACAGTGCTGACGTTCATTTTGGGTGAATATAGCAGAGTGCTGAGTGAGCTCGCAGCTGCCTCACTGTGGAACTCTGGGATATAGTTACCATAGAGATGCTGTTAACTGCACACTGAGCCTTCTGTATGCTATAGAGACTGTCAGAGTTCAGCAGTGGTGTACAACATTTTTGGTGTATTATGATTCCTTCTGCCTGCGGTGATTAATGGTGAATTGGCATGTTTTTAACTCTTTTAAAAATAGCACTTAATGATGGGGATGACATAACGACAATACCACCCCCCCCTCCCAATTCCCAAAATGAAATTGAAAAAAAAATGCTATAATATATATATATATTTTCAATTTTTTTTCAATTTCATTTTAAGTTGTTAAGTGAATTTGTTACGTGCAATTGTCATTTTTATTACTCTTTATATTTCTATTTAGCTTTCATTGATTTTTATTTATGAATCTTTTTAATTATTGTTATGTATTAACTTATTTATTTCAGTTGGTTGGCAAGGCAATATTTTTTTTTTTTCATTTTTGTTTAGGTTTTTTATCAAATATTTATATTTTATTTTATTTCAGCTTCATTTTAATTACAGAAACTTATTTGTAATAGTTTTAGTTAACAATAGTAAAACTGTTGTGAAGTGTGAGGAAAAAAGACATTTAAATTGTAAAATATTTATACAGTATTTATTGTAATTTAATTTATGCTCAGTTTAATAAAAAATCATTGTTTGTACTGGATAATTTTATTTATTAAATTACAGTTATCAGGAAAAAATGCAAAGATAATAATAAAAAATATTCTAAAAATAAACTTCATTTTATTTATCCAAAATAAAATTTAATTATAAAAATATAATTTCTTTTTGGAAATTGGGGTGAAACTAGACTGTGACATTTCATCTTGCGATTCATACATTTATGTCCTGTTTTTTATATTTATTTGGCTTCTATTTAAAAACCCAGAGATAAAATATAGCAGAAAGTGTATATAAACTTAAACTGTTTGCTGTTTCTCGTCAGGAAACCCTTGTCCATACATTGTTGATGACCCCAATGAAGACACCATCGGCATTCTGGTGCGGCTCATCACAGAGAAGAAAGGTGTGTGATGTCACATTGAGCTCACCCTCACATCACACTGTGAGATCAGAATTTTATTGTGTCTCAATGTGTTTGTGTGTTACAGAAAATGCGGCTGCTCTGGAAGAACTTCTGCTGGAATATGAGAATAAACAGATGGCCCTCAACAAGAGCTCATCCATCAAGTAGGAATATACACAAACATGCTCGAAAAACTTACAGTCGGAGTCCAAAATTAACTTTGAATTGAGGAAATGCATTGTCCATAAATATTTCTTAACAGCAACATGCAACTATATTTAGTCATTTATTGCACAATATATTTTTGTCCCTAAAACAATGGGATTTTTAAGATGTTCTTTCCTTGCACATTAGTGACACACAGTGCAGGTCATTATGTCAGTATCATATATGAGTCAGTCTCTATCTGTGAAGCTGAACCTGTAACAGAAACATAAAGAACCATTGTAGTTTAGTTCCTCATATTTTTGTGAGAAATATTCCATATATAGTATGTGTCACCACAGGGAGGTCTGGAGAAGAATAAGCTTTAGGGATCCTAGATAACTGATGCGTTGTTATGAGTAAATGAGTAAATGGTTTGTATGTCTTCAAAGGATCAGATGATTGTTCTTACAATTCTATTTAAACCATGTATTAATTATGTTGCTGTTCCTAAGAAAGTTACAAAGCCAATTTATGTTCACATTCCCTAACTAGATAGAGAGTGACTTGTTTGCTCGAATGCTAGCTTAAATATTCCCATTATGAATAATAAAAAGCAAGCGATTTTTAAACAACCAGCTAAGCATGTAATTTATGAGATTATAGGTTTAATGTTGCCTTGTGAGATAATTACAAGGATTTAAAGTGTGAAACATACATTTTACACATAAGATTGAATACTGAAATTAATATTTTTATTCAGCAAGGATGCATTAAATTGATCAAACGTGGCAATAAACACATTAATAATGTTACAAAATATTTCTATTTCAAATAAAAATGCTGTTTATTGGAACTTTCTATTCATCAAAGAATCCTGAAAAAATCAAATGTATCACAGTATCTACACAATATGAAGCAGCACAACTGTTTTCAACATTGATAATAATAAGAAAAGCTACATGAGCAGCAAATCAGTATATTAGAATGATTTCTGAAGGATCATGTGACACTGAAGACTGGAGAAATGATACTGAAAATTCAGCTTTGATCACAGGAATAAATTACATTTTAACAGATATTCACATAGAAAACAGTGGTTTTAAATTGAATAATATTTCACATTATTACTGTATTTGTAATCAAATAAATGCAGCCTTGGTGAGCAGAAGAGACTTCTTTCAAAAGCATTAAAAATCTCCAATCTTTTGAATGTTAGTGTATGACTGAAGATGAGCACAGTTCATGCTTGAATCGTTGCATGACTCATCTCCTGCAGTAATGAAATGAATTGAGCTCTGAGAGGAATTCCCAGTTCTGAAACAGGAAGTAGTTTTCCATTAGCTGAGCTAGAGACGCAGCTCATTCTTGTAAACTCCTTAATGAAAAATCAATGTCGTGTTAGAAGAGCTAAGGGAGAGATCGTGCCTGTGTTAATAAGGTTGCACCTAGTTTGCGCTGACAAGCATATAAATCATCAAGAAGGAAGTGCGTGTTCATTTTCTGACTGCAGCATCACCAGTGAGGTCAAGGTCCTTTAAAAATCATAGAGAGAGTTAAAAACAATCATAAGTTCAGCTATTATTGAAAAAAAAAAATAGACTTGTTTTGGTCATTATTGTAGATTTATGTGTATATTTATTGACCGTTTTACCGCACATCCAATGAGATTTCAGAGTCATGATTATGCATTTTATAATGTCAAATGCATCCTAACAGATGCCTACTTCATCTCTCTGACATCACAGTTGTACAGTGACCTCTCGGAAATTTACTGGCACAGAGATCCGGTGTGCTGCCATCATCAGCGCCTGCTGAAATAACAGCATGTGCCGTCTGCTTAGTTCAAGAGATCCTTTAATTCTAGGCCCTTTTCTGCAGGCCGAGAGTGCTGCGTTATACAGCTGGCATCATCACAATGCAACTGTGGGAGGGGGCAGGACTACATCAATGTGTTTGGGTTTATGTGCATTCGGTGTGTCCGGAGAAAACCTGAATTAGGGCTGGACAATAATTCAATATCAATATGTATCGCGATATACTTTTTTCCAATAACGGTGATATGATTTTTAAACACATTTCCGATATTTCGATATACATTACCAGTGTTTCCCATACATTGATTAACGTTTGTAGGTACAGACATCTGCTATGGGAGTTCTTGTTTTTTTTTAATATATACAATTGTTCATCTATATCGGAATTATATTGTATCGACCGAAATTAAGAAATATATCGTGATATAAATTTTGGCCATATCGTCCAGCCCTAACCTGAATATACTTCAAGACTTATTTTAAGAACTATCTGCGCTGCTAGAATAACATGCATCTTTCTGTATGCCAAGAATCAAGCTTCATTGGTATGCCAAAGCATTAATAAACACTGGATTTTTGTAGTGCTGATGGGATAGCATTGCTATCTGGTTGCTTAGGTGTTCTGAGTAGTTTAAGGTGTTGCTATCTGGTTTGTGAAGGTGTTCTGAGTAGTTTAAGGTGTTGCTATGTGGTTACTGAATAGTTTAGGGTGTTGCTATGTGGTTACTAAGGTGTTCTGAGTAGTTTAAGGTGTTGCTATGGGGTTACTAAGGTGTTCTGAGTAGTTTAGGGTGTTGCTATCTGGTTTGCGAAGGTGTTCTGAGTAGTTTAGGGTGTTGCTATTATTAAATTATGGCAACAAAAATACAAAAAAAAGTAGTTTAAATCATTCCTCTATATATTTGTGCAGTTATAGAACCAGATCCATTGCATAAACCATAAACTGATTTCCAGTTTCCTGGAATATGTGAAATACTGAAGCTTTTCTTTTGCATTGGTCTGTGTAACTAGCGGTTAGCTGTGTTAGCATGATTCTGCTGTAAAACAGGCAGGAACACACAGACACAAACCCAAAACAAAACGAGTTTTTTGACCGAACAAACTTCCTAGAACTCTTCACGCTCTCCCGTGGAGGTAAAATCCTCTTCCTGTGCTTCTGACACAGTGTTTGTGGCGTCCCAAGAGTTTGGTCACTTAAAGTGCGTATCCTGTCCCAGCTCACAGTATTAGAGACAGAAAGAGAGGGACAGCGAGCGCGTGTCGGGTCGGGTCAGGTCGACGTCACGGGCCGCAGCAACTCCAGCTGGGATTCCAGAGTAACTCGCTCCCGATGCACAACCTTATGAAGAAGAGAAACAGAGCTGTGATGATCTGAGATAAGCTAAGCTGACTTGATTCAATTAAACTCCACTTCATTTCACGATTTCCTTCAGGCCTGTATGATATCCTCCGCTCTTTCACAGTGAAAAACCTGAAGCCAAAACATAAGCGATCTGACCTACATTCATCTAAATCCACATCTCCTCAAGCTTTTCCGAGAGCAACAACTTGATATTTACATGATTTGAGTGTTGTGTGCACATGCAGAACTCACTGTCACCATGACAAGGTGTAGCTGTGCGGTTGCTATGGTGTCCTAGGATTTTTTTGGGTGGTTTTCATCCAAATCCAAATGTGTTGCTGTGCCGTTGCTAAGGTATTCTGAGTGGATTCAATGTGTTGCTATGTGGTTGCCAGGGTGTTCTGAGTGGGTTTAGGGTGCTGCTGTGAGGTTGCTAGGGTGTTTTGAGTTGTTTTAGTGTGTTTCTAAGTGGTTGAGATAGGGTGTACTGAGTGGGTTTAGTGTGTTGCTATGAGGTAGCTACTGAGTGGGTTTAGTGTGTTGCTATGAGGTAGCTAAGGTGTTTTAATTGGGTTTGTGTGTTGTTATGTGGTTGCTAGGGTGTTCTGAGTTAGTTTAGGGTGTTGCTATGTGGTTACTAAGGTGTTCTGAGTAGTTTAGGGTATTGCTATGGGGTTACTAAAGTGTTCTGAGTAGTTTAGGGTGTTGCTATGTGGTTGCTAGGGTTTTATGAGTTAGTTTAGGGTGATGCTATCTGGTTGCTAAGGTGTTCTGAGTTGGGTGTTGCTATGTGGTTACTAAGGTGTTCTGAGTTAGTTTAGAGTTTTGTTATGTGGTTGCTAGGGTTTTCTGAGTTAGTTTAGGGTGTTGCTATCTGGTTGCTAAGGCATTTTGAGTAGTTTAAGGCATTGCTATGTGGTTACTAAGGTGTTCTGAGTAGTTTATGGTGTTGCTATGTGGTCACTGAGGTGTTTTGAGCAGTTCAGGGTGTTGCTATGTGTTTTTAAGGTGTTCTGAGTAGTTCAGGGTGTTGCTATTTGGTTGCTAAGGTGTTCTGAGTAGTTTAGTGCGTTGATATGTGGTTGCTAAGGTGTTCTGAGTAGTTCAGGGTGTTGCTATGTGATCGCTAAGGTGTTCTGAATCGTTTAGGCCATTGCTATGTGGTCGCTAAGGTGTTGTTTAGAGGCAACCTCTTGAGCAGAGATGCTCATGTGAGCATCACAAGCTTGAAATTAGCTTGCAACGTTTCCCAGTCCTTTGAGAGAAGGCAATTTTTTAAATATACACACAGTATGGCTATGAGTCTGTAAGTGTCTCTCTGTCTGTGTGTCTCTCTCAGGTTTCCGGCTCTTCCTCATTTCTCTCCGTTCCGTTCGTTGCCGCGGCTGTGTTCTCACCAGCATCATTTGCACACTATAAACGGGCTGGCCCCGCGCTCCGGCCTCTGCTGCTCCCGCTGCAGTCAGAAGAAATGGACCGAGCTGCTGCTACCCATCGATACGCACAAGAGCCCCACTAACCTGGTCAAGACACCGGAGGTCACCATCCTGTCTGTAGGAAGGTGAGAAAAAATAGAAAATAAAATATACAATTATGTGAATTCTGAGAAGAAAGGCCTTCATTTAAGCCCAAAAGTGTTGTTTCATTCCAGACATGAGAAATCTGTTTTTAGTAACACCTAGTGAATGTTATTAGACATCATAAATGCATTTCCCGTATAAAGACCATCCAAACCATATCCCCCCCAAAAATAAGATGCCTATTCTTAGGCAGTCTTGCATGTGTTATTTTAGTGTTTTTACATTCTATTATAGTATTTATTAATATTTTGAAATACTTTTCAATTGTAGTTTTCTTTTAGTAATTTTATTACAGTATGTGCTTTTGATATATATATATATATATACAATTTGAAATATTTTTTTCTTTTTTTTCAGTTTTAGTAATTGTATTAATTAAACTTTTATGAGTTTAATTTTTCATCTAATAATTCTATTTTATTTAATTTCAGGTTTATTTACATTATCAACCATGATATATTTTAGTAGTTTTAACTTACATTTTATGACTTTTTTAGGAATTAATCCCAGAAAGCATTGCAGTTAGCTAAAAATGAAAACAGGAAATGGAATGAATCAGCAAAAAAATAATGTAATGTGATAATAATAACAAAAATAGATTATCTAACTTCAAAATAATTAAATACTATTTCACCCAATATTTATGTGTTTTGTGTATTTTTGTGCTTATTTGAATATATTAACTTCAGTATATCAGTGCTAGTGTCAGAGTTCAGAGAGTCTACTGGAATCTGTCAAGTCTCTCAAGCTCACTAGGTTTTAGGGCAGACCTGTAAATCATCAGGTGTGTTGGTTTGGGGTGGTAATTGACGTCTCATTCTCACATACACACTCGGTTCTGCTCAGAGTGACACATCAGGTCTGTAGTTTCACTCACTGACCTCTGTGTCACCCGCATGTGAATTGGCAGGTTTCAAGTTGCTCAGATCCCAGAAATGAAGTCAGCTTCCAAGGAAGGGACCCAGCCGGAATCGAGCGATACGGACTCCATGTACAGCGGCCACACCGAGCCCGCGGAAGAGCGTTCCCTGCTGGGCGTGTCCTCTTCCTGTAACTCCGCCTCCTCAAAGTCCAGACAGGAGGTGAGTGAGTAAACAAGCGGAACAGGAATATTCCTCCAAGCGTGTTTGTGTTTCTGTAATACATCCTTTCGGCTCAGTTTGTAGTTTCCTCTTCCTCTTCTCTCCCTTTACTGCCTTGACCTGAAGTTCATTGTCTAAAGCCATGCATAAAAATCCCCACAGGAAATCTGGCACATTTGTCATCAGTAAATGAATGGGAAACACTTATAATTATTTCTTTAGTCATAGCTGACTAGTCCAGGTTAGTGAATACCCAGAGAAGAACACTGTAGACAATCTAACTTTTTTAATAACATAGTCTACTGATTTCCAAAAAATGCCTTGTATTATCTAATTTGATCATGCTGAGTTCAAAAATGTCAATTAAAAAATTCCATACAGTTTTGTACTGGGTTAGGCATAAAATACTGTGTTCAGATGCATTCATACATGTGAAAATGGGCTGAGAATTGAACAAATAGTTGCAATCTAGCTCAGATTCAGACAGGAATCGTGTGTTTGTGGCAGTTTTTCTGCTGACTAGGTGATAATACAAGACATCTTCACCTTAAAAATCATTGTCGGAAGCAAAAATGCTATGAAATGCACATATTTTGTGAGAAAGTGCTACGTGCTGGAGCAAAACAGCCACTATTTTTGGAATCAGCACCTCAAAGTGAGTAAAATTAGATCTCATTCAGCAAATGTGATGCAGGGCAGTGTAATAATTGTAGTGGAGTTGCATTGAGGGAAGGTCAGTCTTTGTTACCTAACGTAACAGTTTACCCTCTTGCATTAGAATTTGTGGGCGGTGGGCTAATGGCTTCACATTAACTATCAATAGCTCCGGGGATTTACAGAAATACCTCAAGGCTTCTCTTCACAATTCATCCTTACAGCTGCTCTGGGCATTTAACCCTCTGTGGCCTCATGGAATTTATAAATGACACACAGAACAACACTAGAGAATTGCTTTCCTTTTTATAAAGTCACACTGAATAAAAGTTATATTACAATAAAAGTATTTCATTTAAAAACAAAAAAACAATTACTGACCAGTTTTGAACTTTTGAATGGAAGTGTAAGGTATTTATATAGATATATTTTGTATGAAAAATTATCATAAAGCTGTTTTCTTTTAATCCAATTGTTTTTTGACTAATTAACAATGAATAAATTATATATATATATATATATATATATATATATATATA
>NW_015549709.1:676362-695132 GCF_001515605.1 Sinocyclocheilus anshuiensis
TATATATAATTTGTTATTTATTTTTTTATTTTTTCAGTTTTAACATTTTTTTTTACATAATGTGGTCCATAGAGGGTTAATTGTGTTTGTTTGGTGCTGCACGGATGAATACAGTGACAAATGTGAGAATCTGTTTGGGTTTTCTACTGTCCTCTACTCAAACTTTTGCCTTTTCCCGTCAGAGCTGGAGTCAGTTTTTCCACTGGTTCAGTTCATGCCGAGTCAAATTATATTGTCTGGCATCCTCTGGTGGCTGGAAAAGTTTTTGCATTTGTTAACCAACAAATGACTGTGCTGTACTAGTAGATAAATGTAAATTCAGCATATCCTTTAATTTTTTGTGACTAATCTCGCACCACTTCTTCCATTCTCTCTCCCTCTTTCTCAGATGAACATATGAAAGGCTGAGGAAGACGTCCACTGACGGGACAGATGACATCATCAGTGGGTGAGCGATCAGGGCAGACATGTGGCGGTGATGTCAGTATTCACCACCTTGAGGAGCCTCGAATTCAGGACCTTAGGAAACATTCATATTTATTGCATAAGTCATAGAACTATTTTGTTCAAAACTATAAGCTCGGTCTCTGCTAGCAGATAATAGGAGAGTGAAAGGCATTCACTCAGAAAGCATGTGTGCTTCCACAAGACACTAAAGTGGTCTTAAGTGCTGAAAACAGCACTCAGAACAACGAGACACCAGTGAGACATTCTCTCCGGTTAGAAAACATTACAAAGTATTATTAGAAACTAGTTTGATTTATATCTCTGTCCGTTCTTTTTTTAGTTATTTTGTTTTTACTGTAGTTCTGTTTTTTATTAAGATTTTAAATGAGTTGCATATGTACAGTCATGGTCAAAAGTTTGCAAACACCTTATTTTGTTAATAATAAATAAAAGAAAACATGCATTGTCAATTTCATATGCATATATATTTGATTGTTTTTATAAAAATTAGTATTCTGTGGTTTTTACATGCATAACTAATATATTCAAACAATGGTACAGGATATATGAAAATATTTACTTAAGATGGTTTACACTAGCTCACCAACTAAAATCTTTGCTAATACAGTGAATGTGCGTTTTTTGTCACACATTCCCCATTTTTGACTTTTATTTTGAAGTTTTAGAATAAATGACACTCATGTGACTAAATCAGAAACCATGGAAACAAAGGAGAGCACAAGTAACCAAGGAATCAAGAACCAAACACAGGAAATGGTAACACTGAAATAATCAAAGAAACTACAAAGACTACAAGATAAGAACAGGAAACTAAACCAAAACTTCAACATAAAAGTCCAAAATGAGAACGTACATGACAGATGTACAGCAGCCCTAAACCTTAAATGTGTGATTGTTGTAATATTTGATTGCATCAACTATGAACATGTTTCACTAATGACAAACTTGAATGAAAACTTGAACAATGATTGGCTTGAAAAGTGTGCTGAAGTTTGGTTTGATATTTTGTCATCTAATGCAATGGCATTCAGATATTTTTTTAAACACTTTTTGGGACCACAATGTTTCACATTTTTGGTTTGCATTTTTATTTCTTTAAAGATAAAAAATGGGCGGCTAATTGTTCCACAATTTAAAAAATGCTCATGTAAATGGCACAGAAACAGTAGCAATATCGCTTAGAAATGAGCATTTTCAGGTGTTCACAGGTTTTGACCATGACAATAGAATGTAATATTTCATATATTAAGAAACTCAGACTCCAACAAGCCCTTTCGCACCATAATCTTCAGTTCATCAGCTTGATTTAAGCTTTTCTCTGAAAAACAAAGCAAACCGAAGCAATACAATATATTCATTTATATCACTAGCAGATGCAAGGCACAAATCTAAGGATAGACTGCTGAGAAATTCATGCTATAAGCTAAACTAAAAAAGGTTTATTGTTCCTTCTGAAAGTATTATCATCTCAAAGAACATTTGTAGTGCCCCGGACTAGCTGTCTGCTTCTTGCTACGTAACATCATACAATGAAATACATTTAGTTTTAGCACTGAACCATATGCATTTCAGATGGCTCGCTTTATCAAACCAGTAGGATCTTATCTCATTGCGCTGTTGTATTTCAATGTAAACTGGATCTCGGCTCTTTTCAAACGTTGTGGGCATTATTAATGATAAAAGTCTACGTTCATCAGTCTGGCTGATGTTCACACTGCAGCTGAATGTGAATCAAATTTGAAAAACAATATTGAATCTGACATTTCAATTTTGATATAAATGGAAATATGTTACGTATCCGATTTTTATGTGTCATTTCAGTGTGAACAACAGTCATGTTAGAATTTGAGATTTTTAAATCAAACTGCACTCTTGCTTTTGTATGAATTTTAGAATAATTTATGAACTGCACTTTAAGTATTATACACTCTAAAAAATGCTGGGTTAAAAAGGGACAAACCCAGCTATTGGGTTGTTTTGACCCAGCGGTTGGGTTCAAAACAACCCAACCGCTGGGTCAAAACAACCCAATAGCTGAGTCAAAACAACCCAACAGCTGGGTCAAAACAACCCAACAGCTGGTTCAAAACAACCCAACAGCTGGTTCAAAACAACCCAACAGCTGGTTCAAAACAACCCAACAGCTGGTTCAAAACAACCCAACAGCTGGTTCAAAACAACCCAACAGCTGGTTCAAAACAACCCAACAGCTGGTTCAAAACAACCCAACTGCTGGGTCAAAACAACCCAATAGCTGGGTTTGTCCCTTTTTAACCCAGCGCTGGGTTATATTTAACCCAGCATTTTTTAGAGTGTACACAAAGGTGCAAAAATGTATTTTTAAAATATATATTGATGTCTCAAATGTTGTCAACAGTGACATTAAAAATAAAAATGCATAGATTTAGGACCAGAAGTTTTAAGTTCATGTCATGACAAATTATATTAAAACATATTATGAAATTTGCTGATGATCTTTTGGTCATTCACTGCAAAAATGATTTTCTTAGTATTTTTGTCTTGTTTTACATATATTCCATTACAAATATAAAATTAATTTAATTAATAAATAAATTGAAATATTTTTAAAAAATGTAATAAATCAAGATACATCTATTTTAAAACAAAAATGACTTAACATATTGTCATTTCCTGGAAAAAAGGTGAGTTTATGCTTTAAACGAAAAAAAAATCTGTCAATGGGGTATGAAAAATAATCTCGTTTTCCCTTTGAATTAAGTTTATTTTTCTGACCCCACTGGCAAATATTTTTTTCTTGTTTTAAGCTTAAACTCACATTTTTCAGAAAACAAGACTTGTAAATGTATCTTGATTTAGGAATGTTAAGATATTTGTCCTTTAAAAAATACTGGGGAAGAATTTTTTAAATTTTTTTGGCAGTGTATAAAATATATTGATTTCTCAAAATGTGTCAACAGCGACATTAAAACAGAAATTAAAATGCATAGATTTAGGACCAGATATTGCAAAATCTGTCAATGGGGTAAGAAACATTATATATTTTTTTCTCATTAAATCAAGATTATTTTGCTTTCCACACCGACAGATATTTGTTCTGTTCTTGTTAAGTCATTCTGCTTCTCAATTAAAAGGATCTTGATTTAAAAATAAAAAAAAGTTTAGATACTTGCAGAAATACTAAATACAAAAATAATTTTTTGCAGTGTTTGTCCTATCTAAAAAAAATAATTTAAAAAAATCAAATTTTAGCAAAAAATTGTAGTTGTTCACTTTTGCTCGCACTTTTGTTTGCACTTTTGGTGTCATGCATCTTCCTCTTACAGGATGTAGTTTAGTGTTCATCAGTCCATAGGTGTCAAAAACAAGAATCTACTTGAGCTGTTGCATTTACAGCTGAAGGAGTTCAGCTCGCACCGAGTTTCACAAAGACCTTGATTGCTAAATTTACGTCCTCAATGAAAGTTTCATCACAACTTACTGAGATAACTAAAAAAATATATATAATGAAATATTACTCTGTTTCATCATTTCCTTCTTCCATTGTATTTATTTGTAATTCAGAGTAAGTAATGACAGGAAAGGCTACTCAAGGGTAGCATCACAGTTTTGTTACTGACATTTACATGCACATTTTATATAAAGTGAATTTTTTATACAATACACGTGCTTGTTTGCAATCATTTCTTGAATACCATCATAGTTATAGCTGGAGAAATACATCGCTGTTACACCTTACTTTGCAAAGATTGACTAGAATGATAAGTTAAGGGGGAAACTCAGCTTTATATTGCTGTTTCTTTTATTTATTATAATTCTAATAATAATGTGTTTCTTGATATTTATACTCTTGAAATAAAGAACTTTACTGCAGTATCTGAGATGTGGAAATTCATCTTTACATGTCTTCATCTTTATAGACTGATGTCAACTGCATTAGGACTGCGATGCATGAAATGTTCACCATGCTGTATATTTGTGACGATTTTTCTGATAATGTACCATTCAAAAATTTGGGGTCAGTAAGATTTTTTTATGTTTTTGAAAGAAGTCTCTTATGCTCACCAAGGCTGCATTAATTTGATAAAAAATAGAGTAAAAACAGTAATATTGTGAAACATTATTACAATTTAAAATAACTGTTTTCTATTTTAATAAATTTTAAAATGTAATTTATTCCCATGATCAAAGCTGAATTTTCAGCATCATGATGAATTGCTGCTCAAAAACATTTCTTCTTCTTTTTCTTCTTCTTATCGGTGTTGGAAACTTTTGTGATGCTTCATATTTCAGTGGAAACCATGAGACATGTTTTTCTCATGAATAGAAATGAATAGAATTTGAAACATTACATTTAAAATGTGTTTACTGTCACTTTTGATCAATCAAATGCATCCTTGCGCAATTAAAGTAGACTATTCAATTAAAAAAATCTTACTGACCCCAAACTTCTTTGAACAGTGGTGGAAAATGTGCTTTTGCATTTTTTAAGCATTAGCAATGGCTAAATGTATTACCCTAAAATAAAAAATATAAAATAAAATGAAAACATTACAATTCACACTTTAAAAAACCACAGAAAACAGTACAAGCTAATGCATTTTCAGTATACTAACACACTATTCTGATCTCACATGCTATTGGACGGATTATATGCAATAACCTGATGATTACCAGGAAACTGTTAAAGTAACATAAACAATATGGCTTTTCGCACTTTAAATAGCCTAGTTAATTAAGCTGCGTCACACTAGATTTTGAGCATGCGAAATTTAGACAGATAAATGCATAATTCCGACGAGTCTGATGATTTAAGCAGGGTTGCCAGGTCTGCAAAACAAAAACAGCCCAATTGCTATTCAAAACTATCCCAATCGCGGAAATAGCGTTCTGGGGGGACTGGGGGGAGATCGCTTTAACCCGCGACAACAGTGTAAAAGTAGCCCAATTCTGCGGTAAGACCGAGGACTTGGCAACCATGCTTGGAAGAGCTCCAAGTAGAACGTCTCTTATTGTCATCTTGGAATTACGGTAATTACGACATTGCGTGAAGGCAGCTATATTTAAATAATTTATATTAGCTACATATTATATAATGGCGCTTTTCCACTGCATGGTGCGGCACGGTACGGTTCGGTACGGTTCACTTTTGGGGGTACCACCTCGTTTGAGGTTCCAAACGAACCATACCATTACCAAAACATGACGTGTAAACTCTGCTGATCACTGATTGGAGAGAATCGTCACTACCTGCGTCACTGAACTTGAACACAAGAAACAGTCAGCGAAAGAATGAACGCAACTGTTTCGCATTATAAAAGTTGGAAGGGAATGGGACATTAGAGGTGTTTTAGGAATAGAAAATGATCAGACTGAAGTTACCAGGGTAATAATTATTTTTTTGCAAGAAAGCAGTTTAGTTAGAAGAATATAAGATCACAATGAAGTCATGATGTTACACTCTCCAATATAGTAAGTAGGTGGCAGTATGCACCTTAACGTTGGCCTGTAACCGCCAGAAAACTAAAAGAAGAAGAAGAAGAAGCAACTGTTTTGAACGAGCGCACCTTTTTTAACAACCAAAAAAATGGCTGTTTCGGTGTCTGTTTGAGGAAGTACAGACGTTCCTCTCGTTGATAGCAGAGGCGCGGATCCAGCGAGAGCTTGATGGGGCGACGCGGAATGAAAGTAGAGGCAGCGCAACTATAATGACATGTGAATAATCCCGCCCACTCTAAAGCGGTACTAAACTGCAGTGGAAACGCGAGCCGAGTCGTAACACGCAGTGGAAAAGCACCATAAGTGAGGATAAAACGGTATCTTCACTCCAATTTACGTGTTTTCCATCACCATTTGACAAATGAGGCACGCGATTGGGTGTCTGTTGCTAAGCAGCGCTAACCTCGCTTCTAAATTAGCTACATGTGTGAAACGATAACCCTGGGTTAAGCGAAGTGTGAAAAGCCCTATTTTCCCGGGAAGATTTTGGCCTGGATTTCTAAACTGCCTAAAATGTTCAGTTTTGGCTTTCTTTTTATACTTGCTAAAAGTAATGACTGAAAAGTAGTTTGACCGATAGCGTGCAGGCATTGTCCATAATCGACCAATTGTGGTGTCCGGAACGCAATTGTTACCGGGGGACCCCCCTCGAAATGCAAATTGGGTGGGTTTTGTTGTGAAAACCCTGGTTATACTCCAGTTCGGGAGGCCTACACGGACAGCACGGACATGGACTACTTGTATTAAAGGGGTCATATAATGCTACATGCACTTTTACAAGTTTGAACTGAAATGTGTGTTGGCAGTGTGTGTACACAACCACCCTAAAATGATAAAAATCCACCCAATGGTTTTTTGTTAATCTACTAAAATCTTTACCCCTTTCTGAAATCGAGCCGATCTCAGATGCCGGCCCCTCCCACGATAGTTTGATTGACAGAAGCGTTTCAGCACAGACTGGACTGGCGTCTTACCTTAGACCCGCCCTGAGTGAGCTGTCATCAGTCCACCATTGTTTCACCGCCGGAGCAGTTGTAGACAAGAATGACCCCTATAAGCGATTGAGGTCTTCTGTTGTTGGATGTAATAATGAACATAGCAGTCGTCGTTTACTCCCGACAAACGCAGTGGATTATGTTTGTTTTTGAAGGGAATGTGCCCCCGATCTACATAAATGCGTCTATGTTCGCGTGAATAATTCGTGATCCAGCTTCACCTACAGAAGTGAGTGTAAGGTTTTTTTAACGAATCTTTGCAGATCGCCTTTCCTAATAATGTGCTAATTAGCAAGTTTTACGATGAATGCAGCTAAAGTAAACAGTCACTCTGAGAGCGGCTCGGAAGAGAGGGGCGGGGCCAACAGAGCTCATTAACATTTAAAGGAAAATGCTAGAAATCTGCATGCTCTGAAAAGAGCTGTTTTTGACAGGGTAAAAAATGTATTTTTTTACACTACCATTGAGAAATTTTAACCAAACTATGTTACAGACTTTTCATTAAGACCCTAAAGAATCATATCAACTTCTTGAAAATGGGCATCCTATGACCCCTTAAAAAAAAAAACAATATCAACTTGTGGAAAATGGGCATCCTATGACCCCTTTAATACTAATGAAAATGTATGCTGCGGTCCGCTCGGCGGACGTGTTCCACACATGCGCAGTAGATCGGCTTGAAAAGTAAACAAACATGGGCAATTTCCCTCCACCTGTTGTTGCACATCTGGCTGTCTTTATATTGTTTTATCGACGGATTAGAGGTCCATTTGATGTCCATGTTGTTTTTCCAGCGCATGTGTAGTTGGTTCTTTTCTAGCCTAGTGACCGCGCATACTTGTCCGGGCGGTCACAAAAAATGGGAGGCACGTGGATGTCCGCAAAGAGTCTCTGCGTACACCCTCCGATGATGATTTTTATGTCACGTGGACCCTTGCACTCACACACGCGGAAACATTAGTTTTTTTGTGACCGCCCAGACAAGTACGCATGGTCACTAGGCTACAAAAGAACCAACTGCACATGCGCTGGAAAAACAACATGGACAACAAATGGACCTCTAATCCGTCGATAAAACTATATAAAGACAGCCAGATGTGCAATAACTGGTGGAGGGAAATTGCCCATGTTTGTTTACTGTTCAAGCCGATCTACTGCGCATGTGTGGAACACGTCCGCCAAGCGGACCGCAGCATACATTTTCATTAGTATAATACAAGTAGTCCGTGTCTGAACTGGAGTATAACCAAACCTTTAGGCCTACATATAATGTGTGAGGACTGCAGAGAGCATTTCAATAAGAAAATAAAGCCAAAACCCAGACATTTTAAGCAGCTAAAAATCCTGGCCCAGGATCTTCCCGGGAAAATAGGGCTTTTCACACTGCGCTTAACCCAGGAATCCCGGCCAGGAAAACAAGAACATATGGTCATTCTATGAAATAAAGATATTTTTAAAAAATCCTAAATTTTACTGCAATGCTGAAAGGGATTTGTGAGACTATATTCTTGATTTCTTGTTGATGCTGTTTCTGAAGCTCTGTCCTGCCATGAAGTAGAGGATGGGGTCGATGCAGCTGTTGAGACTGACCAGAGGTCGCGTGACCTTGTAGGCATTGTTGGAGAGTCGTATTATGTTGCAGTCGTGTTTGTCCAGGTAACGGAAGGTGTAGTATATACTGCGGTTCAAGTGGAAAGGCAAGAAGCATAACATGAAAGCCAGGAGCACAATAATAATCATCTTCACCGACTTCAGTTTGGAGCGCTGTGACATTGGTTCTCTGAGAACACCGGGATCAAGAAGTTTCTTCACCATCAGGCCGTTGCAGACCAGCACCACCCCAAACGGTATGATAAAAAGCAGAAACGTTACCACTGAGCTGTAGACCAGAAAGTCATTGAAGAGCTCCTTGATGGTGGTATCATGACAGACCAGATCATTACCATTAAGTCTCACCCGGGAGAAATAAAGAATCGGGGCCTGTAAGATGAGAATGATTACCCATATTCCCACTGAAACCAAACGAGCACGCTGGCCGTCCATCCAGTACAAAGAGCGCACCGGGTGGCAGATGCCTAAAAACCGGTGCAGACTGATGCAGCTGAGGAAGAGGATGCTTCCGTAGAGGTTTGTGTAGAAGAGAAAGCGAATCAGCTTACACATGTGCTCACCGAACGGCCAGTCGTTCTTACCAGCATAATAGTAGATGAGGAACGGCAGAGTGAGGATGTAAAGTGTGTCACAGACATTGAGGTTGATCATGTAGATGGTGCTGGGCTTCCAGTGTTTGGTGCGAAACAGGATGATGTACATGGCCGTGATGTTCAACCCCAGACCGAACACAAACACCAAAGTGTAACTCACCGGGAGGAGAATGTACTTGAATTGTTCTTTTAAAGTACAACGGTAGACTTGACTATCATTAGTTCCAGTATCCAGTATTCCAGTACTGTTAAGCGTTGCCATTCTGATCCAGATCTGTCAGAGAATAAGACTATGAAATCATATCATTACATCATGTCATCATCATATTAATTTACGAAGTGATATTGATGTACCTTTCAATATACATGCAAGTACAGATAAAAAATATCAACTAATCTTCGGAACATATTCTCTGTTAATAAATCAATATTAGCAGTAAAATATAAAATAGTAACAGTAAAATTATGCTGTTTTATGTTAGAAAGAGGAATTAATGACTCAGCTGCCACACAATAAAAAGCTTTTTTCAGGAGTGAATTGGTTAAGAAAATATATCAGGCTGAATGCCATATAATCTGTCAAGACCATGTTCACGTCATATTTCACCCCAAAAACGAGAAAAAAATGTGAATTTATATTTTGCATTAAAAAAAATGAAGTCTAAATGAAAATTCTGTCATCATTTACTCAAGTTGTTCCAAACCTGTATGAGTTTCTTTCTTCTGTTGAAATATTTTGAAGGATGTTGGTAACCAATCAGTTTCTGGTAGCAAAATGGAACTTATGGGGAAAAAAATACTCTGGAAGTCAGTGGCTACCAGCAACTGTTAAGTTACCAACATTTTTCAAAATATCTTCCTTTGTGTTAAGCAGAAGAAAGAAACTTAAATAGGCTTGGTGATAACAAAATGTTCATTTTCAGTTTTGGGTAAACTATCTCTTTAAGAATTTTTGTGGATTTATACATCACTGTAATAGTTTTTTATTTACTTAATGCTAGTTTTCATTATTATACATAGCATTTTTTTTTTTTTTTTTGCATTATGGGAATAGTTCACCCAAAAATGAAAAATGGTTGGAAATGTACTCTTTGTGAGGCCATCCAAAATGTAGATGAGTTTGTTTATTCATGGAAACAGATTTGAAGAAATGTAGCATTCCATCACTTGCTCACCAATGGATCCTCTGCAGTGAATGAGTGCTGTTAGAATGAGAGTCCAAACAGCTGATAACTGTTTTTGGTGTTTAAACGGTACTTGATCTGTGCATATTTCTCTCCTGATTCAGACGAGACAACTTTTTCACTGGAGAAACCAGTTTTATGGATAGAGGACTCTTATCTGGAAACATTTGTTTTTAAGCCGCATTCTGTAAAATGTTTTTTTAATTATCCAAAATCAATTATTGAGCAAGTACATAACCAATCAGTGTTCAAAACTATCTCCTTATTAGCCTGATTCACAATGGTAAGCTTGTAATAATGTTTTCTAATTTGAGTGGTTCAGGTCGGTTTCTGCAGGAAATACGAGTTTGCCGCCGTTCGTCTTTTGTCAAAGAAGGAGTCCCGGCTAGCAGGCTCTATCGCGTGTGTGGATGCTGCAGGTGGCGGATCACCTGTAGCCTCTTCTTACAGCAGCTGGAATAATTAAACTTGTCATTTTAGAACGAGTTCTAAGGAACATTAAATTGGCTTTCGAGGTTAAAAGAACCATTTCTTTTGATGACATTGGAATAGTATGACAATTAGAGATTAGACTGTACAGAAATTGAAATCTACAGATAACGCTAATACACACTAAATACACGTAGTCAATGTTGATGTAACGTTGATGTTAACAGTAACAATTTGAGAACAAAGTATACAATTAATAATAATTTGCACGGTTTGATGTGATCTGAGCTAATTTTGCTATCGTTAGATTTAATCACCTTTGGTATCGCAATTTAATGTAGAACTTTTTTTTTTTCGGTTGGTCAGAACAAAGCTGGCAGACATGTAATGGACTTGTTCCGATGATATTTTCCGGTGAAACTTCTTATTTTTGGACATACTTCCAAGACGTAGTATCTGTAATTCCGAAGTACAGTGAATATCCATATTTGTGGTTGACTGACAGCTCACACATACACCTCAAAACATTAGATTCATCCACGCTGAGGAACCGTGCCGATGCACAACCCACGTAAAGAAGATCATTTTGCAAAGAACTGCAATTGCAGGTTTCAAACAGAGATGGTGACAAATAGTCAAACTTACGGACTGCAGCTTTAAGTTAAAAACATTTTAATTATGTACTTGTTTATCACAAACACGCAGCTTCTCACTTCATAAGACATTACTTGCTGGACTGGAGTGGTGTGGATTACTTGTGGATTATTGTAATGTTTTATCAGCTGTTTGGACTCTCATTCTGACGGCACCCATTCACTGCAGAGGATCCATTGGTGAGCAAGTGACGTAATGCTAAATTTCTCCAAATGTGTTCTGATGAAGAAACAAACTCATTTACATATTGGATGACCTGAGGGTGAGTACATTTTCAGGAAATTTTCATTTTTGGCTGAACTATTCCTTTAAATGAGTAAGCAAGCAAATAAAAAATATAATTATATTGATAATCTGTTTGTGTAACACCATTCCAAGCATTTCATTGCTTCCCAAGCCAGGTCTTGCATAGTACGATAGATCTGGGTCTAGCTTGAACAAATGGATGTGATGTTTCAATAGTTAAATGAAACAAGTGCACATTGTGGTGTCTGTCTAGGCTCTTATACATACACCACACATGTATTTCTCTAAGAGGTGGTAAATGTCCACAAACTGCACACACCCATATTGATACTGTCATGCATATGACAGCCTACAAATATTCCTGGAATATTGTTCATAACAGAGCATTGAAGTAATTTCAAATGGTTTCTTCCAAACTCAGGGCACGAACAAATGTACAAAGTATAGATACATTTTTCTGCTAATCACACATCTTAACAGCACTCTCATTTATGCCAGAAAATAGCACATCATATCGATCAATGAAGCAAATCATCCACAAAGTATCTTGGAAACCTGCTGAGAATTTCCTAAGAACTTCCTCGGGTGATGTTTCAATAACGGCTAATTTCACAAAAAGCCTCCAGGCACTTCCCACACTCTAAAAAAAAAAAGTTTTTGCTTTGTATTTTGTATCATTCAATACAACATTTTCTTTATAAATTATATTATCAAATGCTGAGATAACCAAAACTGATCATGTTCTCTAGCATAATTTGAGAATTTAGGAACCCTAAAGCAATTAAATCTGACTGTCTGGAGACTTTTTTTTTTTTACCAATTTTGGAACTTTACAGTTTAGACTTTTGTCTAATGTTACTGTGTTTTAAGGATGAATCGTTGGTGTAGAGCATTCATTATTTAGATGTCACTTTGGATAGAGACATCTTCTAAATTAATAAATGTAGAAAATATATATCCCACAAACTAACACATCTTTATAGTTTTATCTGTCTAGATTTGAAAAGTAATCACAGTGAAGTCCAATAAACATTGCATATTTTTGTAAGTTACACGTTCTGATGAACATGATTGTGGACATGCCAAAAAAAAAAAAAAAACTAAAAATGTAATTCACATACTCACATGTGTTTCCGGCAGATTTTTTTCAGGAATGTCTCCTCGCGCTCTTCATGCCTGCACAGTCCTGCTCTTCCTCTCTGCCTGATCATGCTGCATTTCTTCATTGTGGGTGGGACTACTCATGTCAACACGCCTCAAGCCTGCTCTCATTGGTCAGAGCGTCAGTCAATGGCCTGTCAATCACTTGGTATGGTAAGATAACTGTTTTTTTTGTTTGTTTTTTTTAAAGAAGTTCCACTAGAGGTAAACAGGTTTCCAAAAACTCTTCTCATGCCCCTGTCTTCCATTGTTTGTGTAAAATTACACCATTGCTTGAACTATTGCTTTGAAGGTCAGAGCAATGAAACAAAACAGACTGTGTTTGGAATGGAACTGCAGAATATACTGCCAACTATTTTAATAAACTGTATGTAAATCAGAATGCATTATAAACAGTAACAGTGGCACATCTGATTGGCCACCCCATGCTACCTCAAAATTTCATTTGCTGCTGGCAGTTTGCTGACATTTCATTTCACCTTATAAGAAATAAGTATTTATTTTGACGTGTGGTGGCACTGCACATTGTTTAGATATTAACATTGAATATTAAGAGAATATTAATATTGGTTGCAAGATACAGAAGAGTAAGTTTAAAGGTGGTCGCACACTGCATGAGAAGTGCAGAGATGTTCAAAATCCTGAGGCGCCACCAGAGTCCCTAAGGCAAGTCATTTTACATGGCGGCCATCTTTGAAACTCCTCTCGGGCAGATGTTTCAGTCGTGCAAGATCTTTTCGAATGGGGAAACATTCTTCAAAGCTGTTCACCAAGCTTATGATAAAATTTCAGATTTGATATCACCAATGAAATCTGACAACAAATATCTCGTAAATGTTATTTCTTATGATCAAATAGTGTTAAAAAACGTAAAATAAACATTTCAGCCTAAACCAGCCAATGCCCTTGTGCAATCAGAAATGCGCATCTCAAGACACTAATCGGAGCTTCTAAGGGCACCTGCAGTGATGCGACGACTTTTCCAATTAGCGATTGGCTCTTTTAATTTGAAGGCGGGACTATTCCACCATATTGCGCATTGGACTTTCTCCCATTCATAAAGTATTTATAAAGAGTGCAGAGTCTTTGTGCTGTATATCTAAAAGTATTTGGCGCCACTCACATCGTTTTCTATTAAATTACATTATATTTGTCTCACAGCGTTGTTAATGTACATAATGGCTTCACCTAGGCTGGAAGAGTTTATAAAAAAATTTAAAAAATACATTTTTCTTTCTGTGCACTGAGAAAAGTATATGCTTCATATAAAGAGATAAAATAATACAGAATGCCCCTACTCTTTCCTTTTACTTTGTTTTTATGGCAAAACTCTTTTTGAACTTTTTGCCTGTAAAGTGATTAGCTTCGGTGATTAGATGTTGGACTGTTGCCTTAACCTGAGAACGTGGCGTGGCGCTTCTCGTCCAGTGTGCATCACCTTAAGTATGTGGTTTACCATCGGGTTTAAGTTTCCTGAGCGTCTACAAAAGTAGAGTCACACTGTGTTTTGCTTCAGTTAATCAGATAAGACAGACAAGACTGTTCTAAATTTCGCCTAACATACATACTGTACATGTGCTACTGTAGTAATACAAGCAGTTAAGTTACAGTGTATACTTATTAAAAATGACCGTGAATTTAACGGTAAAAGACTAAAAATGCTAGAGTAAAAACCTGTTAAATGGTTAACGGTAAATTCCCCTACTATATACGGTGAAAAACTGTATTGGACATCACATGTATTGGACATTACACGTAATTTTACGGTAGTATACCGTTTTTGGAAGTGAAAAAGACTGTATAATTTACAGTGAATAACTGTAAATTAACATTCCCAGAATTCCCTGCGTTACCTTTCAAACTTGATGTTTTTTTTGTTGAAATAACTGTTTCTTCTTAGTTTTTTCTTATCAGTTTTGTATATTAGGGTTGTGTGTTACATCTAATGTTGTTAAATGAATGTTTATTGCATTATTTCAGTTTCATGTGTGTTACCGTGACGGTGTTTAGCGTTTGTGTGAATGACACTGTGCATCAGTGTATTACAAAGGTACAAAACAGATTTCAGTACTTCAATAGGTTGGTATATTTACATTATATCAGTTAATGAAATTATGGTATTTAACTGTAAAGTTAAAACCGTAAAACCTCAAATGCTGCTACCGTATTTTTTACGGTAAAATTCCGGCAACCACAGCTGCCGTTTTTTTACCGTACATTTTACGGAATTTTTTTTACAGTGTAGGAATGTTTAGCTAATGTGGGGTTTGTTAGCTAGATTAGTGTTTCGCTAATTTTAAGTAAAATGGCTGGTACTTTAAGGTACAAAAGCTAAAAGATGCATCGTTGTACCTTATTTACCCCCAAATTGTAGGCTACATATTAACACTTTAAAGGTACATGTTTTAAAAGTGTACCATCCCAGTGACAGTTTTATACCTTTATTTCTGAGAGTGCAGGATGGAAAGTGATACTGTAATTACAAATTAAAGCGATTACAACTTCAAACAATAGTCTATTAAGAAAACAAGTTTTGTTTGAAACATTTCGATTAGAGAGAGAAAAAGAATTTAAGAAACACCTGAAATTTCTTAATAAATTGCCAGTTTTTATTTTACACGTTAGTGCAAACCAGGAACACAACAAAAATTGTAACATCTGCTTAAATCTAAGTAGCAAATTCATTTCAACGTCACCCTTATACAGCTACATCAACATCTTTAAAACGTGCTAGTTTAACATGTTATACAATACTGCTATTGTACGTTCAGAATGACAGTAATTGACCTGAAAGGAAAAACTCACAGTAGAAGACAGTTCATATTTTGGTTCATGTGGTTTAATTTAAAATCGTATGGCACTAGCAATGCCAAAGTCATGGGTTCAGTGTCCAGTGAAAGCAGGGACATGGATGATATATTACCTCGAATGTACACACTACTTTTTTTACACACAGTAACAGTAGTTATTTATATGACGTATTTATTGATTTTCTTGGTATTTAAACCCCCTGATATACAGTTTTCTTGATATTTATACATTTTCATTGATAGCTAAATTATTGATTAATTTGTTAACTTGTTTTAATCACAAACATAATTTGTTAGATTTGTTTAAAACAAGAAAACTACAAGTAAGTCACTCATATGTTAATTTTCTTGAAAACTATCAACAGGTCTTGCCCTACACAACCTGTATTTGATCAAGTATAGCGTACTGATTGAATTTACTGTATGTGCATCCTAAATCCCAATTCTTTTACAACAACAATAGTTTTTTTTACTTTGCATAAATACAAAATTTGATTGTAAACAATAACAAATAGATTTTTTTTCTTAGATTTCTTTTCAGATATCACTGCAATGAATATAAAACTATAAATAACATACCCCATTATTAGTTTAGACACTTTTAACAATTAGACATCAAATGAAATGTTATCTATATTCAACCTCTCCTTTACCATCAATATAATTGTTAATGAATCTACTAACATGCAGTTTTCCCTGATGGACTTTATTTGTTATTTTAATATTATTTTAACTATTATTTTAATATTTTCTTTATTTATCTATAGTTTTTATTTTTATTTTAGTTAAAAATTTTAGTCATTTTGTTATATGTTTAAATATTTCAATTTAGCTTTAATTTATGTTTATTTTCAGTTCTAGTTTTAGAAATTGTAGTATTTCAAATGAAACATTTAATTCATTTTAATTTGATTTCATGTTTAAGATTTTTAAGTTTTGCATCTGATATTTATATTTTATTTCAGCTTTATTTCATTTAATGATTTTTAACAGTTTTACTTTCAGTTTTAGTTAAGAATAACAAAACTGGCTCGACTCGCTCATTAAAGGCATGTAAAGACAGCTCTAGCTGATTTGAACAGTATCCTGGAACTGAACCAAATTTTAGTGAAATGCCATTGCCAAATGCCAAATTCAGTTAGTGGAATGCCATTGTGCTGGTACTAACCATCCTGACACAACTTTTCATAAACACTTAATTAGCCTATATTCCCATGAATCCTCAGGCACAGTGTCACTTTGCAAGGTTCCTAAACAGATGCAGAGTTTGGAACTTCACCACCATTATGCAGTATGAATAGAACGCAGCACGTTCTCTGGTCAAAGAGCAGATATATTTAGCCATATGGTCCTTCACATTCTATAAAACGTCCTTTAGAAGGGTCACAAGGTCTTTCTATTTATACAACACCAAATGGTTCCTTGTTAGGAGCTCCTTATAGAGTTTTTGAGTCCAGAGACTCCAAATGAACTGTTAACTTCATCAATATTGATCACAGTCATTCATCACGGGTCATTTCCCTGAGTGAGGCCCTTCGCTACAAACTTTGTAAGAGATTTTGGTTTCACTCAAGCACGTTATAAAGAGGTCGAGGGTGATTTCCTGTTTTCAGATCTTGTTTTACTTTTCTTGCTCTTGATGCTGCTTCTGAAGCCCTGTCCTGCCATGAAGTAAAGGATGGGGTCGATTCAGCTGTTGGCGCTGGCCAGAGGTCGCGTGACCTTGTAGGTCATGCTGGCAGCCTCCAGCATCGAGCAGCTCACATGTTTGTCCAGGTAACGGAAGGTGTAGTATATACTGCGGTTCACGTGGAAAGGCAAGAAGCACAACATGAAAGCCAGAAGCACAATAATAATCATCTTCACCGACTTCTGCTTAAAGTGTTGTGACATTGGACCTCCACCAATACCGGGTTCCTGAAGTTTCTTCACCATCAGGCCGTTGCAAACCTCAAACGGTAGGACAAAAAGCAGAAACATCACCACCGAGCTGTAGACAATTAAGTCATTGAAGAGCTCCTTGCTTGTGGTGTCATAGCAAACCGTTGATTGTGGTGTCATGTCACCGTTATTGTTCATCCTGGAGAAATAAAGAATTGGGGCCTGATGTTCAACCCCAGACCGAACACAAACACCAGAGTGTAACTCACTGGGAGGAGAATGTACTTGAAGTTCTCTTCTATCTTACAGTGATAATGATTGCTAACATTCATTGTGGTTGTGTTGTTAAAAATTGCCATTCGTGTCCTCTTTTGGAAGGCTAAACAAAGTAGTTTCGCTTTCACAACGAAACACACGGTGGGCTAGAATGAGCGGCGGCAGCCTAGAGTGAGCGGAGGCCTGTGGGCTAGAGTGAGCGGAGGCGGGCTTGAGAACGGCGCGGCCGGCGGATTCGACGAAGGAGTGGCTGGGGGGCTTGAGCAACCACATGGGACGACCCCGGGCTGGACTCCGCTTCGTCCACGGTGAAAGCCGATCCGGCGATCCACAGCGCGAAGTTGATGTATTTCCTCAGCGACCAGCACGGATCAGCTCTAGGCATGACGAAGCAGATATCGTCATCTTTTGGAAGACCAAACAAAGTAGTTTCGCTTTCACAACGAAACAGCGTCTTCACGACATGGCGGCAACAACAATACTACAGCGAGAATAAAAGTTACGCCTTCTTTCTTTGCGTGAACATTTGGGCGGCGTTATGCAAATCTTCCCACATCGTGACGTAGACATGTGGGGGCGTGTTAGAACGAGCCGTTTTAGGTAGGCGTGGTTGACTCTTAACTTTTATAAAGAATATCTCTTTGGATTTGAGACTTTAGTCTTTGCAACTTTACAGATCTTCTTTATGCACCAAGAGCTGGTAACACTCCAAAGAGAAAGGAAAAATTTAAATCACATCATATGACCCCTTTAAAGAATCATCATTTACACATGCAAAATTAAAAGCAACTCACCATACTTTCAGTGGTTCCTTCAGTAATGTAACTAACAGTTGTGCCTCCTTTCTGCAACAGACCTGCTGTGCCCCTGCCTGTTTATTCTGCATATATCCGCTGTGGGTGTGTTTACATGCCTCAGCCTGCTCTTATAGGCCACAGCGTCAGCCAATAAATAATATGTCAATCATTCTGGAAGCCCCACACA
>NW_015549709.1:695245-695962 GCF_001515605.1 Sinocyclocheilus anshuiensis
CTTTTATAAAGAATATCTCTTTGGATTTGAGACTTTAGTCTTTGCAACTTTACAGATCTTCTTTATGCACCAAGAGCTGGTAACACTCCAAAGAGAAAGGAAAAATTTAAATCACATCATATGACCCCTTTAAAGAATCATCATTTACACATGCAAAATTAAAAGCAACTCACCATACTTTCAGTGGTTCCTTCAGTAATGTAACTAACAGTTGTGCCTCCTTTCTGCAACAGACCTGCTGTGCCCCTGCCTGTTTATTCTGCATATATCCGCTGTGGGTGTGTTTACATGCCTCAGCCTGCTCTCATAAGCCACGGTATCAGCCAATAATATATCAATCATTCTGGAAGCCTCACACAGTCACTTTAAAGAAATAATTCCCCAAAAATCTAAAATGTGTTGAAGATGTGCTCACCCTCCAGTGAAAAAGTCCATCTCCTGTTGTCCTCTTACATCAAAATCCACCCACATATTTGTTTAGAGCTATTTTGGGTTGTAAACGGTGCTTGATCTGTGCAGAATTCTCTCCTGATTCAGATGAGATGACTGGAGAAAGCAATATTATGGATTATGGATATTTTGGCCAGAAGCAATGGTTTGAAGTTAAAAACGTCTTCATGGATTTGTTTCTTACAAACACACAGCTTTTTGCTTCTCAAGACATTAATTGATGGACTGGAGTGGTGTGGATTATTGTGATGTTTTTATCAGCTGTTT
>NW_015549709.1:697220-711771 GCF_001515605.1 Sinocyclocheilus anshuiensis
TTTATCAGCTGTTTGGACTCTCATTCCGACGGCACCCATTCACTGCAGAGCATCCATTAGTGAGCAAGTGATCTGTTCCCATGAAGAAACAAACTCATCTACATCTTGGATGGCCTGAGGGTGAGTACATTTTGAGCAAATTTTCATTTTTGGGTGAACTATTCCTTTAACTCATAAAGTTATTGTTATCAATGCCATATTTCCTGTAACCAATATTATTTTAGAGTCCCTGATGGTTTTGTCCGCCTATTCATTCCAGCATAAGTTTAAGTCAATGTTGATTCAGATAATAAAACAAACTCATCTACATTTTGGATGGCCTGAGGGTGAGTACATTTTCAGCAGATTTGCACTTTTGGGTGAACTATTCCTTTAAGGTTCAGTAATCTATTTTAAATCAATAATACTGAAAAAACACACACACCATGCTTTGCAGTTTAACATGTTTCAGAATAGAGCCCTTGGCGAGAACCCTGCAGAGTCTGTCAAAGGAGAAAGGCATATGCTAATTATCAATAATTAACATCTTGCACGACAGTACAGTGAGGAGAAATTCACACAGCCCGAAAGAAACTGGAAATGCATTCATTCAGGGAACTTGAATAACACTATAGTTTAGATGTTAACGCATGAAGCCTATTGCTTGGTTTCCTGACAAACCATTATACAGTCCAAATACAAAAAATATATTCTGAACACTGACAAAACTTAATGAAAATGCAAAAAAAAAAACAAAAAAAAAAAACAGGAAAGCTTTGTATTGACCTGTTCCTCTGTTCCTCTCAGTTTGAATCATCTGAGACCTTCACAGTTCCAGTGCAAGGACAAAACAGGCTTCATCAGAATTGTATGAGGTCCGTCATCTTTCCTCTGTGTCTGTGTTACTGTGAAGGAAAGAAAGAATGTTTCTTTAAAGAGTTCGATTGCTGTCGTACTTGCCTCACAATACTGTATTAATTATTACCCTTAGTAAGCAGAGTTATGAACCTGAGCTAAACTATACGTGGTCAGTCTCTGCACGTACAACAACTTTTGGGCACACTTGACTTGACTTGACTTAAAAACTTTAAATGTTCAAACTTAAATGGCAGATTATGAATACATTTCTTTAAAAAATAAAATAAAATAAAATTTGAGGATGATCAGTCGACAAGTGTTAAGGATACATGTGAACTTCAATAGATGCTTCAAAAGTGTCCCAAGATGCACCTTATAAAGTTGGTTGATGTCCAAATTGAGCAGAACTGGCATATAGACAAAGAAGCAGCTCAAATTTAAGAGATTTCATTTGCGTCACATATTTTGATCATTATATAATTTATTATAAAAAGTCATTATATAGACTTCCACTGGAGTTTCAGATTTTTAATTACTCTAACATGTAGAAAAAAGTCATAATAAAGACTGAGTAGTGTTTTGACTGTTCTTTCATGAATTTCTTCCCTTGTGACAAGTAGCCCCGGCCTGTTCAGAGATTTACATTGTGGAAAAAGTCAAAAGATCACTCACTGTCTGTGATACATTAATAGGAGGTTCATCATGGTATTGGAATCCATTTTATGAGATTCTTAGATCTGATTATTGTTATGCATGGTGTAACATCCAGTGAATTTTATAGGATTGTATTCGATCTATATTGCAAATACACAAGGCACAAGTTTAAGGACCTTTACGACACATTCCAAGAACAATCAAATAAAATCTTTTAAGGTGTAGCCTCATGTTCAGCCCTGCAGATTTAGTGTTCAGATTTTTCATTACTCTAACATGTAGAAAAAAGTCATAATAAAGACTTGAGTAGTGTTTTGACTGTTCTTTCATGAATTTCTTCCCTTGTGACAAGTAGCCCCGGCCTTTTCAGAGAGATTTACATTGTGGAAAAAGTCAAAAGATCACTCACTGTCTGTGATACATTAATAGGAGGTTCATCATGGTATTGGAATCCATTTTATGAGATTCTTAGATCTGATTATTGTTATGCATCGTGTAACATCCAGTGAATTTTATAGGATTGTATTCGATCTATATTGCAAATACACAAGGCACAAGTTTAAGGACCTTTACGACACATTCCAAGAACAATCAAATAAAATCTTTTAAGGTGTAGCCTCATGTTCAGCCCTGCAGATTTAGTGGCTTTATATGTCGGTGCTACAGATGTGTTATAGCCTACATTCCAGAACTGTTTGTCTAATTATTTTACGCATTTGATATCTGCTTTTACCGAATTCTACAGTCGATAATTCATTTTGTTCAGAAGTAAATCCAAATTTGTTTTATTTTCATCCTCTGGATAAAGAATCACTAGGATTGCGAAATGCACTAACTTTACTATGGCAAAGGCCTAGTTTATGAATAGTAATGAGCTCCATTCGCCGTTGGCGCATTCTTGAACTGTCCAATCACATAACTTCATTAATATTCAAATTAGCCACTGACCGTTGCCCACGCACCAACGTAAGCCAATCAGATTCGCCAAGTGAGCGAACGTCCCATTACGTAATTAATATTCATGAGCTAAGCCTTCCCCGTATTAGGGTTCGTACAGCGGGTTTCGGTGTGTCCGGTCCGGGGCGCTGTTAGGCTGGATTTTACGGTTGGAGACTCATCTTTGGAGGCATATTCTCTTTCATTACTTTCTCCCCTGATCCGCAGTGTTTGTTGAGCGTCTGCCCGACTGGACCTGCTTCATCATGGCCGTCTGAATTCAGATCCGAATCCCAGTCTTTTCTCAATCATCCATCCCGATCGCAGTGGGAATCGTTTCTTTGGGATATTACTTCATTTGTGCCAATGTTCAAACATGCAGCCTCCGCCAAGAAAGGTAAGAATCCAGCGTTGGAACAACGTGTGTGTTTTTTTTTGTTTTTTTTTATGTGATTTGTTACATTTTCTCCAAGGTGCAACTTTGTATCCAGCCGCGGTTTGTTTTGAAACAGTGTATCAAGAGTTTTCTCGAGCGGTCCTGTTTTTATTGTTGTTTTTCAAGCGGCAGCGGTTGTTAATAACCCCGAAATTCGGCAGATATTTTTCTAGAGATGATAGAAGAGTGTTTTAGACTGATTTGCCCTCAGATAACGGTTAAACCATGCAGCCATGAGAGTCGTCTTGTGTGTTTTTCCTCAGATTGGACCGAGTCCCCACGCTTTTGTCAAATAGACGGATCACCGTTCATTATTCTCACCCTAAAGTCTGACATTGTGTTACATATCTCGCTTAAATGTGTCCAGATGTCATGCACATGAGGGAAAGATGAGTTTACATTCATATATCCTACAGAAAGATGTTTTACTGTCTCCCTCAGAGGTGACAGCAGAGGTGTTGGGTTTCAAACTCATGTCCCACAGGCTGCATGGAGGAATGTGAAATTATCACGCGAAACCGTTGTGTTCCTATCATTCCGCACACATTTATGCATTTTAATCTTCAAAGCGTTGCATCAGAGTGTCAAATCCTTACTAAAGGTGACGTCTGAATCTTTGCAATTGCTTTGTCTTGTGAAGAGAAGGAAGGCAGATAGCATGTAGCACACGTTTACCCCACAATAACCCTGTTATTTTGGCTAAACGATGTTTTAAAATGCAAATATTAAACAAAGATGCGTTTGCTTTGGTCGTTGTCACGCTGATAATGTTTTTTCTCTTGAATGCACAATAAAATGACGTCTAGCGCTTTCCATATGCAGGACACAGGATAGGCTACAGTATATGGTTTGTATAAATCATAGGTTAAATGTGAGATTAAAAGGTGCATGTGCTGGACAGACTGTAAATGTGTCATCTAATGTGTCTTTCAAAGCAAAAATCTGATCTGATCTGTGTTTGGCATCAGTGTGGATATTTCCGCAAAGATCTCAGTAAATGCCTGAAAAAATGTGCTGTTTTGTTGATGCACTGTTGTTTTCCACTGACGCAAATGCTGCTGTGAATGTTTCCTCCATCTCGGAGTAATAATGCTTCACCTGTGCAGCTCAAAGTGTTGGTGAGAGCCGTGCAGCCGGCTGTCAAAGCATGTGTTCTGGTGCAGCCTGTAACATTGTGTCCTGCTGATGCTGGTAGGGTCGGAATGGCGTTCTGTATTATTTTCCATCCTCCTTGCCTTTAACCTTTAGGGAGTTGTTACTGAACCAATTATCTCCTCACCTGCCAAGTGGAGAACTTCTGTTGTAATTAACAGTTTCTCCCCAGATATTAGTCAACCTGCCCGGGCTCATTGGTCTGGTCCCGTTGGGATTTTTGCGGCTGAGTATCACACCTTCTTTGTAGCCACGTTTGGTTCAGGTACCAGTACCTGTTACTGAACCCATACATTGAGGAGAATGTGTTCGTCTTGATTGTTTTAAGAGCATATAAGAGAATAGTAAACTGAGAATTTACTCACCCTCAGGTCATCCAAGATGTAGATGAGTTTGTTTCTTCATCAGATTTGGAGAAATGTCGCATTACATCACTTGCTCACCAATGGATCCTCTGCAGTGAATGGGTGCCGTCAGAATGAGAGTCCAAACAGCTGATAAAAACATCACAATAATCCACAAGGACTCCAGTCCAGTCAGTTAATATCTTGAGAAGCAAATTGCTGTGTGTTTGTAAGAAACAAATCTATCATTAAGACGTTTTTATCAGCTGTTTGGACTCTCATTCTGACGGCACCCATTCACTGCAGAGGATCTATTGCTGAGCAAGAGATGGAATGCTAAATTTCTTCAAATCTGTTCTGATAAAGAAACAAACTCATCTTACATCTTGGATGGCCTGAGGGTGAGTACATTTTCAGTAAATTTTCATTTTTGGGTGAACTATTCCTTTAACTCATACATTTGTTGTTATCAATGCCACATTTCCTATAATCAAGATTATTTTATAGCGTTCTGGACGGTTACGCCACATAGTCATTCCAGCACAGAGCTGTTTATGAGCTTAATCAATGTTGATTCATAATTGAAGGGTTCTTTATCATTCCACGACTTTCACTTCCACATACTTCAGGATGTGAGTGGTTAAAGGTCTCAAACGAAACCATCACCTGTGTCTTTATTGTTGACCTCAAAGCATTTATGTTTGCAACTTCCTGTAGATAAACCTAAAACGTTTTTTTTTCTTTTTCATGTTACTGGTATGACACTAGTACACTCTGCCAATAAAGAACCTTTCTTTTTATTCGATGGTTCCTCTAACAAACATACCATTTCATTATAGTGGAAAAGCATTCTTTAGATTATTAAAATGTTCTTCACACTAAGAAAATATGCTTCTTTTAAGAACTGTTCACTGAAAGGTTATTTTTTTGTCATCGCTGCGAAACCCCCTTTTGATACCTTTATTATTAAGAGTGTAACAAATGAAAAATACACCAAAATACAGGTATTTTTGGACAGTATGGTATGTGAGGATGTTACTCTTTCATTACCATGATATGTTCTAAAGGTGTGACTTTGCTGATTACATATAGTAAGTAGAAGTTCATGAATTCTTCTCTGTTTTTGCTACAGTAAAAAAAATGTTTAAACATTTTTGTATAATATAATAGTTTCTGATGTATTTAGATTCCATTAAATGTGGAATGTTAGGATGTGTCATGCCAGAAAGCAATTCCTATCATGCTAAATAACACATTTTTCTCATAATAAAAGTACATAATTCATCTTAACTGTTTTGATAAAATCTTATTCAATCAACATAATTTGGAAACATTTCAGACATTTTAAAGCCTTGGAAGCATTTGAGACATTTTACACACTTCAGTATTAATTTTAGGATGATAAGATCTCTTCAGAAATGTCCATGTCAGCAGAAATATGCAAATCTGTTTTTCATTTTGGTACAGTTTTTATTTTTTTTAGTTTCAGTTGATTTAATAATGTGAGTTTTTAATTACTATTGTATGCTAAAAACATACAGCACTTAACACAAAGCATCATATTCATCATTGTTAGTCCAGGTCAGTTAGATCAGGTTTGTGATTGCTCATCTTATAGTTTAGGCTATTGTAGAACCATATTTATCTATATTAGTCTAAACCATAAGATGAGCAGTATTATATTGTGTAACATACAGTGCCTTGCAATTATCTGCCATTCTTCACCTCACCTGTTCACCTCTCAAGCTCTGTTAGGTTGGATGGGGGCAGATGCACATTTTCAGGTTTCTCCAGAAATATTTGATTGGGTTCAATCCCAGGCTCTGGCTGGGCCACTCAAGGACATTCACACAGTTGTCTAAGCCACTCTTGCTGTGTGCTTAGGGTCATTGTCCTGTCGGAAGGTGAACCTTCTGCCCAGTCTGAGGTTCTGAATGCTCTGAACTGGGTTTTCATTAAGGCTATCTCTATATTTTGCTGCACTGAGCGTTTCTTCTACTCTAACGAGTCCCTCAGTCCCTGCTGCTGAAAAACAGCCCCACAGCATGAGGCTGCTACCAGCACACTTTACTTTTGTGATGGTACTCTGCAGGTGATGAGCGGAGCTGGTTTCCTTCAAACATGATGCTTAGAATTGAGGTTCATCAGACCAGAGAATCTTGTTTCTCAGAGTCTGAGGGTCCTTTAGGTGCTTTTTTTGTAAATTCCAAGTGTGTTTTCATGTGTCTTAACCGAAGAGAGGATTGAGTTTGGCCACACCGCCATAAAGACTGGATTGGTGGAGTGTTGCAGCGATGTTTGTCCTTCTGTAGGTTTTTCCTATCTCCACATATGATCATGGAGCTCAACTAGAGTGACCATCAGGTTCTTGTTCACCATGCTAACCAAAGCCCTTCTCCATCAATTGCTCAGTTTGGCCAGGAGGCCAGCTCTAGGAAGAGGCCTGGTTGTTTCAAACTTCTTCCATTAAGGGTAACAGAGACTACATGCTTCTGTGACCCTTCAATGAAGCAGAATTTTTTTCTGAACTCTTCCCCAGATGTGTGGCTTGATGCAAACCTGTTTCTGAGCTCTACAGGCAGTTCTTTTGACCTCAAGGCTTGGTTTTTGCTCTGATATGCATTATCAGCTGTTAGGCCTTTTATTAAGACGTGTGTGGCTTTCCAAATCATACCCATTCAGTTGAATTTGCCACAGGTTAACTTCACTTGAAATGTAGTAATATCTACAAGCAAAATTAATGCTCCTGAGCTAAATTTCAACTGTCCCAGATAAGGGTATGAATACTTATGTAGTGGAATCATTTTAGTTTTTTATTTTTAATAAATTTGCAAAGATGTTAAAAACCTGTTTTTTTGTTTGACAATTATGGTGTATGGAGTGTAGGTTGTTGTGGAAAAAAAACTAATTTAAAGCAGTTTAACATAATGCAGCAACAAAACAAAAGGTGAAAAAATGAAGGGGTATGAATACATTCGCAAGGCACTGTAGAATAGTTTAAAGCTGAAGCATGCTACTTTCACGCATTGAGTGTCAAACAAAATAATGACTATTTTCAAACTGGTTCCTTGAGCACTGCTGGTCAGATTGTCCCGCCCCCAAACTCACGCCATTGGTTGAGCCAATGTTTTGAGTGACCTCATATCAAACTGGGTCAGGAAAAAGTTTTAACATCCAAAAAATGACACATTTTTTTATAGAAAGAATCGACCATCAAACTGTGTCTGTCTGTTCTGTTCGAGTTTGATTAGTGGGAATTTTGCTCTTGTTGTTTGGAAGGATTGTGAATGTGTCGTTCTGTCTCATACAGCTGACTGGAGCTGGAAATGCAGTAATGAGCTCATGTGGGATATTGTGTGTGTTTGTGCAGCCTGCATGTGCCATCCTCTTCCTCACCTCTAATGATGTTGTCTGGTCTTCAGGTAAAAGTGACACAGGAACTGAAGAACACGCATACGGAGCAGCTCGGCCGCCTGCACCTCAAACACCAGACGGAATGTGATTTATTGGAAGATATGAGGTAAGGCTTTAAGTTAAAACACTGCCTAAAACACACGCATCCATAAAAATAAACGAATGAAACGGGCCGCAGAAAAAGAGAGCAAATTCTCCCCATTTTTGAAGAGCGAACATAGGAGCGGGATGTGACGAAGGCATTTCCTTTGGACTTCCTGCTCGCAGGCCAGTCGTTCCCACAGCTGGAAGTCATAACTGTGCTGCTTTTCTCTTTTTTTCCCCTGTTTTTTCTCTCCTTGTCTTCTCTTAAAAGGGATTGCGGGCTGTTTCAGTACAGGGGGAGGGAGGGAGTTAAAACCACTGCGTTTGGACACTGAATTTATGCACGTCTTGGGCTTGTATGTGTTTGTACATGCTTATGGGTGTTTGAGAAGATATTTGACAGTGGCACACCCTCACAAGGGAGATGAAGACGAATCGTAATCTGCTGCAAAGGCTATTTTGGTGTGTGTTTGTGTTATGGAGTGAAAAGAAGTTTGTGTCCAAAAGAGATCGAGAGAGAGGGTCAGGATAGGTTAAACTGCATATTTTTACAAGTGATTAGTTGACGGACTGTCTGAAAGACTAGTCTAATTTAAGGGTGAATGTGTCATTTAGTTTTTGCTAATAAAATTGCAAAAATAATTTAAAATAATTGGTTTTCTAAACACCTCTACCATTTGCATTTGCAGTTTTTTTTATTGCAAATTATTATTTTTTTTAAAGTGTGCATACTGTATTTTCCAGAATATCCAGAAATCATTTGAAACATGTTGCGACTTCGACTTATATACTTATATTGCAGGTGCTTCATTCTGTGTCATACTGTATAGCTTTGCCTTTATTCACAATATAGAAGGGCCTCCTGTACATTCTTGCTTAATTAAAACATCTGATTCTTAAATTTAGTAATCTGTATGTCATACCTTCTGTTTGGAGAAAGGACCAACTTTATTGCATGTAAATTCTGCCAGCATCTTGCTTTGCATCTTTGCAGAGAACAGCTCACAGCACACTTTAAAGGATGTTCACTTCCAGAATAAAAATTTCCTAATAATTTACTCACCCCCATGTCATCCAAGATGTTCATGTCTTTCTGTCTTCAGTCGCAAAGAAATTAAGGTTTTTGAGGAAAACATTCCAGGATTTTTCTCCATATAATGGACTTCAATGGGGACCAACGGGTTTTATATAGCTAAACGATCTGTCTTTTTTTATTTTCTTAAAAAAATAAAAATTGATATACTTTTTAACCACAAATGCTCGTCTTGCACTAGCGCCGCGATATACTCCAATATATGGAGAAAAATCCTGGAATGTTTTCCTCAAAAACCTTAATTTCTTTGTGACGGAAGACAGATCTTGGATGATGGGAGTGAGTAAATTATCAGGATTTTTTTATTTTGGAAGTGAACTTATCCTTTAATAGCTTTATGCCTCATAGCCAAAGACCTTCAGCTGGTGTTTCTGCTGTCCCCGACTACAGGCAAAAAAAGAAGACAAAAAACCGTGAGACATGAAAGTCAGTCATGCCGTGAGTCAGCTAACCATCTGGAATCCTGCTGAATGTGCAGATCCCTAGCTTCTGCTAGCGATGATGCCGCGCACTCCATCAATAACCTTGGTCAGGCTAGACGCCATATTTAAAGGTGATGCTTGTAATTATTTATGGTGTGAAAATGCTCATTTTAATGTGCAGAAACAACTGCCAATGAAACATTGATCTGATTTTTTTGAGGCCTGTAAACTTTGTCTCAACTAATTTTGAATCACTGTTTGCCCAAATAATGGAAGTCAAAGATGGAAGGGAAGGTTGTAATGCATGAAAACCCATTTGGAAAGTCTTCATTTTTGCAATATCGTTTGATGTCACTAGTGGTGCAGAAACTACACTTTTTACCTTCAATTTGATGTGAAATATAGAAATACAGTCCGATTAAGATCTCAAACTGTCCAAGATCATATCTAACTTTGAAAAAACATAGCTTTTATGTTGACTTAAAATCTTACATTAAAAATGTAAAAAAAAAAAAAAAAATTTCAGTAAAACCCTAAAATGTGTAAAAAAAAAAAAAACTAATAATAAAATAAAAAAAATATATATATATATATATATAAGCCTGTTTCTGCCACAGAATAAAAAAAATGAAAACATAATTATGACTTTTTATCTTACAGTTATGATTTTTTTTTCTTGCAATTCTGACAAAAACGGCAAGATATAAACTCAGAATTGTGAAATATGAGCTGGAGGTGCTGATTTGCAATTGTGAGTTTATAAAGCATATTGCAAGAAGAAAATTCCGAATTGTGAGTGATTAAATTTGCAATTGCAAGTCAAAATTGTGAGATGTAAACTTGGAATTATGAGAAAGAACTCAGAAGTTTGACATAAAAAGTCGCTATTACCTTTCTTAATCTTTAATTCTGTGGCAGAAACGGACTTCCATAATTTTCAATGTTGACTTTTCAGTTAATGCAAAGGAGTGGACTGTACTTTCATATAAAGCCCATTGAGACTAAAGCTCATCAAACATACAGTTAGTCAAATTAGACTAAATTTACAGTCACATTTACCGGTGTTCGGCAAATTTTCATGGTCTAAATCGAGTCATTTCGATAGGAATGTGCACAGTCGGGAATTTCGCTTGAGGGTGGAAGATTTCCCCAAGCAGATTTCGCATAGGATTCAAGTTGATTATGTGAATTTGTATTGACAATTGATTTGTTCCTTAGATTTGAGCTGTTCGTATGTTGTGTAATGTGGACTAGTATGAGATGATTATTACAGATGCCAAAAGCTGATCTGTTGCAACAAGAAATCTCATGGTGTCATATTATATTGCGTGTTTTTAAAAGTGACTTTATGGACTTCGCTTCTTCTTTTTGCTCTCTCAATGTGAAATACATTCATAGATCTGGTCTCTGTCCTCTGTTCTTTGTTTCTCTGTCTGACTCTTGCTGACAAACACATACGCAAACATTCTCAAGGTGGTCTAGAGGGATAAATCGATGTCTTGGCCAGGAGTCAAAGAGCCCCATTGATTGAGCTGCTCTTGTGAGTTTGATCTTCCTGTTTACCTAGTGGCCCACTAATGCTCTGACCGTAATCTCTCAGACGGGACGAGGGGACGGCCGTGTGAGCAGATGGGTTATTACCCTAGAACTCCAGCACAGTCACAGTCACAGTGTGTCAGATATATTTGGCGGTGAGTTCATAGTGTATTTTGGGTAGTGCTGCTGACTCTTACAGACCAGAACGCTGGAGTCAGTAGTAACTTCAAACATGAAGGGCTCTGCTGTAGTCTGTGCTTTTATTTCTCCTGTTGCTCACCTGTTTGCAAATGCGCAGATGCTGACGTCAGCACTTGCGTTACTTAACTTGTGTTAACTGTTTTAGGGAACTTCCTGTTCAGTTGACCCTTCGCAAAGACCCGCCCCCCCTTAGTTACTGTTGCTACATCCGACAAGCCATGGTGCTCTCACGCAGTGAAAAATACATCGCGGAGCAAAGAGGACACTGCTATCGCGCCGACATACAAGACAGAGCAGGTTACTTTTGGTATGAAACAAAGCGTTTCTTTCAAATGTTGTCTTTTTTTTGTTTTTTTTTTAAGAAATTCAAACAAATACCATTTTGTGGCTCTTTAATATGTGGTGACAAATCGCTGTAGCACCTCAGTTCAAGTGGCACGTGAACCGATCATCTCTTCCTCTTTACTAGTTATAGCATGAACTAAATTTGAGTGAACAGAAGGTATTTTGTTTCAACCGTGGAAAGATGTCAATAAACACCTTTTTTTTTCAAGTCCACCGACATTATGCTCTCCTGTCTGGTTTGTTTGTCGGACATAATGGCAGATTCTGCATTATGATTGGTCAGATCTCCTGTCAGTCAAGCTCCCGGTGAAGGGTCCGTTCTGCCAACAGAAATGGTTCTGGGTGATTGCTAAGCTGCTTTGTGTTATTGTCTATTGGCTTAAGTCAAAAAAGTACACCTTCAAGATAGTCGGCATCTCAGCATACTACATATGGCTCAGGTCCCTCCTTCAGTATAAGTCTAGGATTTTTTTGCCTTATGGGCAAAAATCAAGGTCTGATTGTTTAGAAAAGAAATAGCACTGGGGCTTTTTTTTTCTCTTTTTTTCCTTTCTCTAATAAGAATTATTGTATGTATGTATGTATGTATGTACAGTATATATGTATGTATGTGATTTGAAAAAAAACGCAAAAAGCTCCAGGTTTGCTGTGATTGTAAGACTGCACAGTTTGGCCAAAAAATTTTGATTTTTTTTATATACATAAATATGACTATATAATAATAATAATAATAATAATAATAGCAACAACAATAATAATTATTATTCTATTTATTGTAAATTGTCATTCTCTAAAAAAATAAAATGTTAATATTACACAATTTTATCATACAGTATTGTATTTTGACTATTGTATTTTCTATGGCTGTTCTAATATCTTCATTTTCAAATGTTAAACCATCATGCTTTTATTTTGAAAGAAAACCACTGGGGGCCTTTAAAGCTTATCTTTTGTTGACAACAGCCGATTTATAAGTGCTTCTCAATACAAATTTGTAAAGATGTTTAGTGCGTGTTGCATTTTCAAATATGAGTCTGTGTGGAGCAGAATTTACTGTGAACTGAGCCATTCTGAAACACTGAAAACACTGGATCATGAGCTGCTCGCGTGTAAAAGAACACAGTGAAGTATGTCACTCTGAAACAAACAGCGCTTTTATTTATTAAAATACATCTCATTCTTTGTGATCTGATAATTGTACCAAGCAATATCGCAATTTTGGTTTTATTTTGCTTAATCGTGCAGCCCTAAAAAATAGCACGCCTCTCCTCTTCACATGACATGAGGAATCATTCATATCTGTAGAACAAATGGTGTGGGATGAATTATTTGCCCAGGGCAGCAGTTGAGCGACTGTATCTATGTCAGAGATACCCTGATACTGCCGCCAGGAAGACATGGGAGGGAGCTGAGGGATTGTGGGAAATAGCTGAGGAATCCTGTGTGATATTAAAGAAAAAGAGTTGTTGTTTCAGAAACTGATGGATGGAGCAGATGAAAAAGAAGGAAAAAGCAAAGCAGATGAGAAGAAATGGTTGCTTTGAGGGAGCCGCTTTGTGCCGTTTGTGTACGAGAGACATAATGAGTTCCATCAAGACTCTTCTGGCTAGAGCTGTGCAATGAATCGAAATACAGTTTCGATTTCAGACTCCAACGATTATGAAACTCCAGTAATCAAGATAAAATGATTATTGTGCCCTGTTCCGCCCCCTTTCCAGCGGTGCGCTTTCGCTCCTCCTTAAAAGCCCAAACTTCACATGCAAATCAGTAAAAGCATGTATTGTTGTCACTTTTGCAAAATGGGACCTGCTTGATTTATTAAAGTTTGTTAGAATTATTCTTGTTTATAAAAGCAAGAAAGAGAACTGTTCCTCAGGAGGTTTTCTGTGCATGCACTCCGACACGGACATGTAAAGTGAACTTTTAGTTTAAGTTGCATGCCTAAGCGGGAGGGTTGGGTACCGTTCACATTTTAACCGGTACGGTACCTGAATTTCGGTGCCGATACCCAACGGTACCTTTTTTCGGTACTTTACTCTCTGTGTAATTACAAAAACATTTATTTCAGTGAAAAAAATAAGTCCAAAAGTCTCAATTTCATAATTTTGAACAATAGGGCTTTACAAATTATTTCTTTATTTCTTTTTTTTTCCCCAGAAATTCGTTTTAATTTTTCTGAAAATCAAATTAAACATTTATTTTAAATCAAATGAAAATTTAAACCCTTTTATTTTTTGACTAACAAACTGAGGTTTACTGTTGAAATTAATACATGGAAGAAAAATTGTGTGAATATTCCTTTAAAAAAAAATTTCATAGGCTAATAATTGTATTTTTTTTTTTACAAGTGATTAATCTGGTTGTAATATTTATTTTTATCATTTAATTGTTTTATTTAAATTTTATAGAAAATGGAATATTTAAAGATGTACATTATACTGTACAAAAGTAATACAAGACTAATATATTTCTGTTACATGTTAAACCGTACTTTTATTTTGATAGGTTACCATCAAGTTTCTGTGTGTATACAGTATGATGATGCTAGTTTTCTCAAATGAAACGGTAAAATTCTCGCGAAGTGACTCTCACAGCAGCTCTGGAGATTAAGTTTTTGTGTTCATGCCATCATATAGGGAGACGCAGAGGCCGAAAATCACCACGAGCGTCACGCGTGCTTCAGTATTTGTATAGTAAACAAAACCGCGTTTTCGCCATTCATACATACAGAGGCAAGTGGAACATGCAGGACTCATATTTAAACCGTCTTTTTGCATTTTAATATTCACAGACACTAGTTCATATCGTGATTCAAATTAAGTGGCAGTGGCTACTTTTGATGAATTCCGTGGCATTCCGCGCAATAGAGTAAATTACGTTTTTATGAATGGACTCCACGATCCCGTCCGCGTTTTCGCAGAAACCATATGGCCCTAGAAATGTAACCACACTTCAGAACATTTCGGCTTGCCCTGTGTGTTGTTTGAACGAGTTGCAGGGGTGACCTCACGTCACAGGGTCTCTCTTTCTCTCGCTGTAGCGTATGCGCCCAGATGCGTTCTCAGGTACCGAAATTTGGCACCGATTGATTTAACGT
>NW_015549709.1:711993-728807 GCF_001515605.1 Sinocyclocheilus anshuiensis
GTTGAACGAGTTGCAGGGGTGACATCACGTCACAGGGTCTCTCTTTCTCTCTCTGTAGCGTATGCGCCCAGATACGTTCTCAGGTACCAAAATTTGGCACAGATTGATTTAACGTGAATCGGTACTCTGTAGTACCGACGCAATTCGGTCGGTACCCTTTAAAGTATCGAGTTCGGTACCCAACCCTAGATGTCAGCTTAACATCGTGTATCGGCCCAACCCCAACTTAAACTCATAACTCATAAAACTCAAATGAAACTCACATGAAACTCTCATAAGAAAACACAATGATATAATTTATATCATGAAGCAAAATGATATACAATAATAAACCTTTTGGACATTGTTCTTTGGAGAGGAACTCCATCTTTCAGTTGATCTGAATCTCACAGTTGAATCTGCTGGTTTTGAAGATGAGCTTTATTCACTGTGAAAACTTCAGATAATGTGGTACCCTTAAAAGTACCGAGTTCGGTACCCAACCCTACTAAGCGGTCAGATACACGTAAAAATGTGTCAAAATGCGGCGCTTGGTGATTATTATTCACGGAAACCCTCTTTGGTTATGTCTTAAGTGAATGCAAACATTTGAGAATGAAAATCCGTGTGTAACAGTATATTGGATCCGTGCAGCTCTTAAAGTGACAGCAGGCTATATTTCTGCTGCTGACTGTGTGCTTCATACAAAGGTCCTAATGCAAAGTAAATAATCATGCGAAATTATGATGTTTAATTTACTGGATTAAATCAAATATATATATTATTAAATTCTTATTTAATATAGAAACCATTTTTGCTTTGAATTCCAGTAAAAATAGCTAGATTGTGACACATACACTGATGTAAAATTAGAATTTGGTTGTTGAAGGCTGATGCTTGCTCTTGTTATGTTGGGTTCTCACAGGGTTTTCTGAGTCAGATCTGACCTGAGCATTAACTCTATCATCCAAATGCACAGAAATCCTGCTCTCCATCATTCTTTAATGAATGAGCTTTTCTTACAACCATCGTCACACACACAAGCCCACAACTCTCAAAGGCTTTAATGAAATTGAGCCGGCCTGCCTCCCGAATCTCAAGGCTAATTTGATCTGAGAGGTATTTCATGAAAAGCCTTTTCATTCTTTCAACAGCGTTCTCAAACACCGAAACACATCTGCTCACTGATTTCAGACCAGCTCGAGCCTCGATCTGCATCACACGCGGACAATAAATGATACGTAGTGTGAACGTTTCAGTTCGGCCTAGATAGACATGAGATTAAAGTGATAGTTTTAGATATGTGCAAATGTTGTTCCAAACCTGTATGACTTTCTTTCCTCTGCAGAACACTAAAGAAGATTGAATAATGTCTTTTTCTGTCCTTTCAGTTAACGTCAGTGGTGTCCACTGCAGTTTTGGACCCTATTGGCTTTCATTGTAAGGACAAAAGGAGTTGAAACAATTTTTTTTTTCTTCTTCTTTTCTTTTTTTATGGCGTGAACTATTTCTTTAAGTATTAATCTGAGGAAAATGTCTGTTATGGTCTGTTCCTCACACAAAGCAATTATCTGAATTCATAAGACTTATATAGCACACAATTTGTAATTCAGGATTCAGTAAAATGATCAAAGGTGACAGAAATCTTTTGCAACGTTCAAATATCTTAAATATTAAGCAGCACAATTGTTTTCAGCAAAATGTTTCTTGAGCAGCAAATCAGCATATTAGAATGATTTCTGAAGATCATGTGACCCTGAAGACTGGAGTAACGATGCTGAAAATTCAGCTTTACATCACAAGAGTAAATTACATTTTACAATATATTCAAATAGAACACATTAATTTTAAATTGTAAAAATATTTTGCAATATTACTGTTTTTTTATCACAGTTAAATGTCTTTTATTTTGCACTGTTTCCTCTCATAAAGCTATCATATGAATTTCTAAGACTTATATAGCACACAAGTTGTATAATATTACTTTTTATAGTGCGTTAATGATGTCTATTTTAGTCATTATTAGAATTCAAATCCCTAAAGGTTGTTATGAGAAGTAGTAATAGTGATTCTTGCCTTGGCTAGCACCATGAATCAGTATTATAGCACTTTCCGTGATGTCTTTTAGAGCGGTAGAACAATAGGAGCGAGAGGCCCAGACATGCCTTCTATCCTGGAGATGATCTGGAGGGCTGTGTGTGTGCTTTCTCTTGTGAGCTTTTAGTGTGGAAAAAAGCAGATGACTGTGATCTGGGAAGGAAAACATTGCAAATTCCTGGAGATTTCAGACCGTGCCGTGAGGATGGAGGCTTTACAACATGTGAGGCAAGCAAAACGGATTCGAATGTGAAAAGTGAGCCAGTGTGTGATGTTATAGAGCATGATGGGGGTTTTTCTGAAGGGGAGAAAGGAATTTGAGGAGGCATGTGAGAGCAGGAGGTGCTGATAAAGGAAGGAGGAGAGCTGTAATGCTCGACGCAAGCGCCGTCTCCCTGGAGTTCACATTCTCTCATGCTCACTTTAACACAGAGTCATGTTCTCCCACACAAACACAGCGTTCATAAGCAAATTCAACCGTACACGTTTATGAATTCTTAAAGAGAGCAAGCAAGCCTAATGCTTCAAAGTGGAATGCTTTATACCGACTCCAGAAAGCCACAAAAACATGTGCAGGTCACATTTAAAACCAAAATAAAGTTTTGCATTAAGAAAATTGAGGCAATTTTAGGATTTTTTTTTTGTATTCAAATATATTATTTTTTTCCCCTTAAAATTCTTTTTAATGTTATGCATCAGACATTTTAACCCCTTTATTTGAATCTCAAATGATGTTTTTCAGATTATCTTTACTGTAAAGTATGTAATTTACTTGCATATACATATTTTGCACTTTGAGTAATATTTCTTGAATTTTAGGCAAAGTGTGCTTTATTGTCATGAAAGTAATGTCACAATGTACACTGCCATTCAGAAGTATAGGGTCAGTAAGATTTTTTTTTTAAATACTTTTGTTCAGCAAGGATGCTTAAAATCGATCAAAAATGACCGTAAATGTAAATATTACAAAAGGTTTCTGTTTCAAATAAATTATGTGTACCTTTGGACTTTGGAAAAAAATCCACAAAAATATGAAGCAGCAAAACTGTTTTCAACGTTGATAATAATGAGAAGTGTTTCCTAAGCAGCAAATCATATAAATCAGCATATTAGAATGATTTCTGAAGGATCATGTGACACTAAAGACTGGAGTAATGATGCTGAAAATTCAGCTTTGCATTGCAGGAATAAATTATATTTTAAAATATATTCTGATCGAAAACGGATATTTTGAATTGTAAAAACATTTCACAATTTTACTGTTTTACTGCAGCCTTGGTGAGCAGAAGAGACTTCTTTCAAAAAAAAATCTTGCCTAGAGTCATGCTTAGAGTTAGTAATTTTGACCCTTTAACCTTGAGTATTAAAGTACTGTGTATCATCCTGGAACGTTTGTGATCCAGACATGAACGATTCCTCAAATCATGTTTCTTCACCTGCTAGATGATAAAAAATACATTGAAGGAGGTACTCAAGCCATATTTAAAGACCAGACTTTCTCTTTTGGCTTTAGACAATAAAAAATTGATTTGCCCACAACAAATGAAAAGTGGAAGTAGACAGTTATGATATTTTATTATATTAGGCTGTAAAAATAGTTATCTTTCTTGGAAACAAAAACCACGTCATCCAAGGTTTACTGACCTCTGGATTAGTTTTATCTGTTTATAACTGAACACACATACACGCCACTCTCCCATCTGTATGTGTATAACTGTGTTTATGACTGTTTTTTTAGGAAGTAATTAGTCATTTAGCATTTTGTATACACAAATTTGTATAAACAACTCCCATCATGCAACCTGTGTTTTTTATCTATGGTGTCTTTTGGATAGTTCAATCGTACTTAAAGGAATAGTTCACCCAAAAAAGAACATTTGCTGTAAATGTCCTCACCTAAGATGTAGATGAGTTTGTTTCTTCATCAGAACAGATTTGGGGAAATATTGCATTGCATCACTTGCTCAGCAATGGATCCTCTGCAGTGAATGGGTGCCGTCAGAAAGAGAGTCCAAACAGCTAAAAACATCACAATAATCCACACCACTCCAGTCCATCAGTTAACATCTTGTGAAGTGAAAAGCTGTGTGTTTGTAAGAAGCAAATCCATCATTAAGACTTTTTTTTTTTAACTTTAACGTGTTGCTTCTGGCCAAAATACCAGTCCATAATCCATAATAACGCTTCCTTTGGTGAAAAAGTCTTATCTCCTGTTGTCTCTAACATTAAAATCCACCAACATATTAGTTTAGAACCATTTTGGACTGTTTTGGCTTGTAAACGGTCTGTGCGTATTTCTGTCCTGATTCAAACGAGTGGCGAAAGCAATATTGGATAGAGGACTTGTTTAAATGATGGATTTGTTTCTTACGAACACTATTATTTTAGAGTTTGACTTTCTTTTGTAACTTCTGCCTATAAGATAAATGACATTGGCTGGATCTGTGTGCGTTTGTAGTTTTGTGGGAGATTCCTGGGTTTACAGCTTGACTCTAGGCACTCAAATTCCTCAGGTCTGCTTCGTGTGTTTCGGCACTAAACAATCTCTGCATAAAGTGCCACAATGTGTCTGATGTGTCTGAATGCTTCTGTTTCTAAGTCCACTTAAAGTCATCAACGTTACTAGACTTTTTCATTTTGTGAATGTGTTCTGAATGTGTTGTTGTGGGACTAGTTAGGCCTACATGTTTAAGTTTAATACTTGATGTGTTAGGGGTTAGTTGAAATGAATAGCAGTAATAGCTATGCTTGCAAGAGGAATCGTTAAGATTGCTTCCAAGATATAATGATTGAATTAGCACATAACATTCAAGTTCTAATTGCAGTCATTGCTGTATTGATTTAATAATTTAAGTGCCATTCAATCCGGACTGACAGGGTTTCCAAGGACACTGCTGGGTTTTTCCCAGCTGTAGACAGACAGACCTGTTGGTCCCAGAGCAAGAGCCGTCATTAGGCGTCCACGGCTCCTCAGGCTGAGATGCTGCTCTGTAATTAGTCACTCTGAGGTTTACTGTAATTATTGACTTCGACTCCTCTATCTTACCCCATTTCCTCTTCCTCTGGATGTCTCCTCTTCCGTCCCGATTCTCTTTGTTTCCTTGTATGTGTATGTTCGGAATGCCATACTACATCCTATTTTTTTTTAAATGTGATGCCGTAATGTTGCAAAAATGCAAATTAAGCATGTTTGCATGTTATCTAAAAAACATTTGCTCAATTTAACATGCTACATATTGAGGTCTAGTATAGTGTATTGGTTCAAGAGTAATATTGTGAAATATTATTACAATTTAAAATAACTGTTTTCTATTTGAATATATTTTAAAATATAATTTATTCCTGTGATCAAAGCTGAATTTTCAGCATCATTACTCCAGTCTTCAGTGTTGCATGATCCTTCAGAAATCATTCTAATATGCTGATTTGCTGCTCAAGAAACATTTCTGTGTCAGGGCTTGCAAAATCGCTAGCCCGACGTCCCGGGGCTATTGTGTTTTCCAGTCGGGCTACCAAAATGTTTCACCACCTTGCCCGACGGGCTATCTTGAACAGTGATATAAAACTCCTTCCTTGATTTGCGTTGTTCACTAGCTTGTAGGGGTAAAACGGATCATATTTGATCGTTTGCACGTGTTTCTAAGTCTTGCCGATTTAAACATTCAAGTGTTTTAAACCATTCACGCGCATTCGGAGCTGCGTGCACTCATTCAAAGCGCGCACAGAGAGCCGCGTTTCAGACAATGCGCGTACACAGAATTGATTTCTCTTTCACGTATCCTTGCATCTGAATGAACACATACACACAAAATTATCTCAAAATAACTGTCTCGGCAAGTATTCTCGTAAACACAGTCGGTTATGTGTTAAGTGAACATAAACAGTGGAGAAAGAAATCTCAAGTGCATCATTATATTGGATCCGTTCATTCGGTCTTAAAGGGGCAGCAGCCTCTAAATACCTGCTGTTCCATAAGCGCCACCTGCAGTCAGAGAGTGACATTTGCATCTCTTTCACAAAGCTAAAATCAAACCATTCAGTTTTTACTTCAAATTTCGAAATTATACAATCTAATTGCATTCTAAATAACATGTATTTAGCATCTTTGAGGTTTTGTTTTAAAATTTCAAGGTAGTTTTATTATAACATATTTCAATTTCACAAACAAATGTGCAGCATTTTGTTGGAGAAATAATAAAAGGACACCTTTTTTTGAAGAAAAAAAGCGATCACTGAAGTTTTTAATCATGCTGATTTGTCCGCAGTGAAGTTCAGATGTCTTTTTTTTTTCTTTTTTTTTTTTTTTAATTCGGGCTACTTAAATTCTTTTTGGGCTACAAAAATCGGAAGAATGTCTGCCCGAAGGGCTACCAGTGATTTTGAAATTTTGCGAGCCCTGTGTGTATTGTCAATGTTGAAAATAGTTGTGCTGCTTAATATTTTTGTGAAAACCTTGATAAATGTTTTTTTTAGTATTCTCCGAAGTTCAAAAGAACAGCATTTATTTGAAATATTACGTAACATTTTAAATGCTTTACTGTCACTTTCAATTGAATGCATCCTTGCTGAATAAAAGTATTAGTTTCTTTTAAAAAATATCTTACTGATCCCAAACTCTTGAACGGTAGTGTATGCCAAGTTTGACTGCGTAGCTCACAGAGGAGACATATTAGTAGACGTGACCTCGGGCCAAGTGATCTCTGACCCTTACTATGCTGTTTCTTATGTAGGTCAGTCGTGGCAAAGAGTTTAACATCTGGAGTTCACATGCTTCACTGTCTGAATGCAGCCTCCTCTTGTGGATCGTTCTTCCTGTCTAGTAGCAACCAGTCCTCACCACACACACTGAGTCTGTTAAACCTTTGACACCGTATGCCTTCTTCTGTTACCGCTCCGCACTTGTGGTCATCCTGTGCAAAGTGTAGAAAAAGACTTGAGTTATTCAGCTCAAAGTAAACAGTAACACTCCAGGTGCATTCATTGGCAGAAGTGTTTGTTTATATTTAAATATTTACATATACATTTGCATTCTAAGTGGGTTATTACATAGATATATAATTTTGAAATAAAATACATTTATAAATATATAAGCAAGTAGAGTCTGAATGTAATGGTAAACCCACTTAGATTAGAATACATATGCATATATTTTTGCATCATATAAATATATATATACATAAATAATATATATATTTCCATTCTGATTTGCATTATTTGCATTCTGATTGGGTTTAAAATTACATGCAGACCCTTCCCTTTACAATTATTAGATTAAAGTGGAAATGCAATGTTAATTGCTATTTTTGTGTTTACATATATATATGTATATACAGGTGCATCTCAATAAATTAGAATGTCGTGGAAAAGTTCATTTATTTCAGTAATTCAACTCAAATTGTGAAACTTTATGTAAATATATTTATAGAAACATTTACAGTATGTAAATATATTATTATTTCCATTCTATTCTTAAGTGGGTTTAACATTTACATCCATTCAGACCCATCTGCTGCTAATGTTAACACTAATTAACACTATTCACACCAAACTGATGCAATTTTTTGTTGACCTCCAAGAAAAGTTCATGTAATTTCAAATACAACATGTTGCTTTATTTTAACATGAATTTCCCACTTAATATGAAAGGAGTCCATTCGAATGCAGCTTTGTTTTAACTTCTTGTCATGCTGAAATTTGTGGCAAAATTTTGTGCGCTGTGAACAGGCATTCAGTCAGACGATGTGCGTGTGGTGAGGGTTATGATACAGCAGTAAAAAACGAATTTGTTGACTTCATTTTTGCAACAAAGAAGGTTGTTGCAGGCTGTCGCCTTACTGGACCTCGAGGTCACCCTGTTCATGCTCTTATGAAAGCAGTGACAGTGCAATTAGCACCAGGCGCACTTCATCCTATAGAGCCTGATGATTTTCAGTTTCACAGTCCTCCTTTTGACCACACACTCCTGCACTGTGTGTCATTCTGCTCCCTAGTTGTAAATTAAGATTATTCTGAATATGTATATTTATATATATGCATATATGTATATATAGGTCATATGTATAGGTGTGTGAAACACATTGAAGCAACATCACTGTATAATATGACAAAAATATGCACTTGTCCTTCCTGTTTAAATGTAGCTAAACAGATGATGTACATGCATAATGGCATTCAAATGTTTAATAAATATATTGAAACATTTTAGAGCATGCATAAATTGAAATAAAAAAATTTTTGACAGCTCTAATTACTTAACTTTTCATGCACATTAGGGATAAAAGATCATTACAAACATAATCTATTTTTAAAGACAGAAAATAAGAGTTCATAAATTTATCCGACAGCTTGTTGGACTTAAGAAGACATTTCCGGTGGTTTTTCACATGCATTCTGGAAATTTCTAGGGAGTGAGCGTGTCAGTGCGCTGGATTGATTTTGACACTGGGACGGCCCTAGAAATGTTCAACTCCCTGGGCAGTGCACTTAATACTGAACTAGGGAGCTGATTGAGACGCACCCTGGCTACCCGCCTACTATATATTAGGGAACTATGCAATTTCGTATGCAGCCGTAGTTGATTAGCACATTTGTTCATGGAAATAAGTTATATGAACTAAATCATTTGTAAACATAAGTTAATGCATTAACTAATGTCAACTAAAATTAATGTTAGTTAATAATGTTCATGTTAGTTCAGAGTGCATTAATGTTAAAAGACTGTACATTGTTAGTTCATGTAGTTAACTTTTGTTAACAAATGAAATCTTATTGTAAAGTATTACCACCTTTTTTTAGTCAATTAATTTCTAGGTATGATTAAGTTTATTTTACACTGTTTTTAATGTAAATAAACAACATTTTTATTCAGAGGTATGTCTAACGGATGTATTTAAAAAGTATCACCTGTTGTATTTTTATGTTTTGTGTATTTTAGATTTTTTTTCTTATATTAATTTTAAATGTCTTTATATAGGTTTTTGGTTGTTTTCTTGTCGAGAAGATAGCCTTGCTGCTGACATTGTGTTAAAAGAATAATGTTAACACTTTACAAAAAGGTCCCAAAAGTTTGTTAGTTAACTAATATTACCAACAATGAGCAATACATACAGTAGTTTTTCATCTTTGTTCACATTAGTTAATAAACATATAAATATTCCCTGTTAGTTCATGTCAGCTCAGGTCCATTATGCATTAGTGCATTTTGGAAATAACATTAACTAACATTAATAAATGCTTTAGAAGTATTTGTCATTGTTAGTTCATGTTAACTAATATAGTTAACTTATGTTAACAAATGGAGCCTTGCTGTAAAGTGTTACCAAAATAATAAATAAATTATTGCTTTAAAACTGGAATTTCACACGACTATAGACATTTTGTATAGTATGTGAACATGCAGTGTAAATGTGCAGCAGATAAAGACGTCTTCGAAGAAGCCTTTAAAGTAGCTGTGAACTGGGATGAAATGCTTAGGTGTGTTCACTGGCCCACAGACCCTTGGAAAGTGAAAAGCGATGAGCAAGCATGTGTGACATACCACACGAAACCTCTTCCCCCATAAACTGTTGGCGCTATGTAAGCATCTCGGCCTGTTTTGATAGGACTCTGGGTCCGGGCCACAGAGGGGTCCTGTAGTTTACTTTCCTGCGTATTTGGAAGTATTTCTGTGGGGAGGGGGAGGGGCGGAAATTCCTGTCTTGCATAAAAGCAGAGTCCACAAACGCACTAATCCCATAAACATGAACCGCCACCCATATGATAGGACAGGCCCTGCTACCACGTTCCTTCATGATTTTTAAAAACACGTGTCATGAGGTCAGCTGATTTGAAATTAAAATCAGAGGGTGCAGCTAAGGGATGGGATCATGGGAAAAGGAACTGGAGTCAGCAGAAGGAGGAAAAGCAAAACAAGTCGTCTTGTCTCAGACTGTACTCATTTGTAATGCTGCGAAGGGAGATGAATGCTCTCAAACCATCAGCTGTCTGGATGCCTCCTGCCCTCTGGCTCGAAAACCAAACCAGTCATACGAGGAAGAATGTTAAACACCGTCTCCATGGCCAACTCACAGTATGATGTGTGAGGGAGATGAATTATTCTTGCAGCTCAGAGAGCTTGAACTTCAAAAATCACTGTGAATCTTGTGATCTTGCGTTATGATTTAAATTCAGCATGAACCCAAAACTGGCCCAGTTTACATGATTTATGCATATTTCTAGTCTTATTGTGAATGTTATTCAAATCTGCACTGAAAATAAATGGTATAGGATTTATTTTGAAACAATTTTCACTTATAATTTTGCAGATAATTGAAATGGCAAATAACACTTTGAATTAAACATGAATTTTTGAAGTCGAAAGACTGAAATAGCATTTTCTTGTAAAACATACTTTAATAATCTGTTTTTTAAGACTTAAAAAAAGAATTTTAAGATCAAACAAATCTATTCACAAAAATGTTCTAAAACAATTTTCCTTTTCAGGTGTTATCTAGGCCAGGCATGCTATTGGTTTGCTGTTTAGTCATGGTTTTGCAGTAACTTATTGATAGTTAAAATAATAAGGATACAGCAATAATATGTTTCAGAAGGAGACAAGTGCTCCAAAATCTACTGCAAAAGAATCTGTTTTTAACCTTTGTTGAATATTCTTTCTTTTTTCCACTGAGCTACAATGATGATATATCTTTGCAGGCCAGACTTGAAGTTAGAATCACCCTAGTTCCCTTGACAAAATAACCCAATATGATTTTTCCATTGGCTTTTGGATTATTGTAGAAAATAAGCTCTGTGACCAGCAAAGGTTTATGATTCTTACACTTTTCGTTCAGCATGATCAGCATCTTTACAAATGAACATGAACTCAACTTTTATGAATTTTGAAGCCTAAATAAGTAAAAAGGCTTTAAACTTTAAGCGTTAAGTATTTATTTAAAAACATTTGATTGAAGTCTGAGTTAGAATAGTTTTTAATGTGATCAACGAGGCTGTGAAAGCGACTAGTGAGTAGATGAGTTTACCTGTTCGGTGTAATGATGTTTAATGTCCCCAACAACCTCTGTAGTCCCATTTAGACACTTGTTTGCCTTTTTCATGACAGGTAAAAGCTTTTAAAAGTTATGTTGTAGAATAAAAAGATATCTTGAGCTTGTGGTAAACTGACATTATCTCAAGCATTTAACCAAAAACATATTAACTTCAGGTCGTTATAATAAATTTAAGCTGATTGTTATTCTTTTCTGTTTACTGCAAGTTTTTTTCACTGTGTTTTTCTTTCTAATTGCAGAACCTACAGCCAGAAAAAGGCCACTCTGGAGAGAGATTACGCGCAGGTGAGGTTACGGTTTTTGTGTTTCCTGATGATGGTGATGATGATGTCTGAGGGTTCACATGTGTGTTAAATCTTTTCACCAAAGTCTATAATGTTGATTACAGCCCTGTTGCTTTGATTTATATCATGCTGCAGCCGTGCAAACATTCAGTGCTCTTTTGGGAACCATCAAAACAACAGAAAATCCATCGCCTACCCTGGTTTATTGCAATAATAGGATCACTGGAAATCTGGTTCTTCCAGCATATTATTAAGAAACGTCTAGTTTGATAACCGGGCAGTACTGATAAGCCACTGTCTTTTGCTTTTCAGAGAAGTAAGAATCTGTCAACAGATGATTGAGTTCAGCTAATTACTGTAAACCTGGTTGAGTTGTGCAGACATTGTGCCAGAATTCTTGAGTCCAAGTGTTTCAAACTTCTGTCGCATTTGAATATTGGAAAGTACGCAAAGATCTCGTGCCAAGTTAAGCTTAGCATAGATAAAGTACGGTTTCTGTTTAAAAAAAGAAAAAAAAAATCACCCTTTGGTTGAATAGACAGATTCGATGAGCTTCTGTCTTGTAGTTTGCATTAGGTTTTATAGAAATGATTTCTGGTGTATTATTAGATGTTGAATTATGACCAAGTATACTGTCTTGCTGATTAAATACGTTTAGTTTGTTTGTTCGATTGCATGATATAGCGGAGGTTTGCAAACGTGCATCACATTGAGGCATGGCAAAGGTCATAGATTGGTTCACAGATGATCAGTCCTTGAAATTATTACAGAGTTCAGACCGTATTACCAGGTTTAAGGTCACCTCATATTTCATAAGCACACTTTTTTGCATTTATCATGCATTTTGACATTAGGCATCATGGCGGCAGATTTTATTGCCAAGATAATGATTTTTTTTATTGCTCTGGTAATATCTCAGTGCTTGTCAAGAAGATATGCATTCTGCTTTCTCCAAGCACTGTCTGAAGTGCATTGCACTTGAAGCTGAAGCTTTTTCAGACTGTTTTATAGGTTAAGAAAATGTTCTAGAAAAGTAAACTGAAATAGCATCTTAAGAAAATGTTTGCTCTTTGTCGACCTCTGGATGTCCTGCCATGTGAAGTTTGCTTTATGTGGTGAAAGTCAAGTTTTCGACATTATTCACATGTCGTTTAGGTGTTTTTAAAATGATTAAAGACAAACCATGTGCAAATTCATCAGTCAACACCATTCAAGTCAAAGTGGAGCAGGTCCCAGCTGCTGTGATTGAGTGGAGGCGGGGACTAATTTGCATATTCATGTGTCCACATAAAGGTGTAGAGTTATATTAAAGCCATTTTAAGGCACAAAGAAATTATTTTCACAGGAAAAAATTCATTTTGGTTATGACAGTTTTAAAGGGATAGTCCACCCAAAACTGAAAATCGTCATTACTTGCTCATCCTCAAGTTGTTCCAAACCTGTTTGAGTTTCTTTATTCTGTTGAACACAAAAAGGTATTTTGAGGAATGTTGGTAACCAAACAGTTGACGGTAGCCATTGAATTCCATAGTATTTTTCCCATGCTATGGAAGTCAATGACTAAATGTGAGTAAATGATGACAGAATTAACATTTTTTGGTGAGCTATCCTTTTAAGGGATAAAATTAGTGACTGCAGGGGACTTTTAATTGCAACTTCTGAGATATAAATGAAACTGTTATATTTGCAGCATTCATAACATAAAAAACAGATGGATAATGTCACGCAATTGCTTCGTCAAAAGAGGTGAATGGATGCATGCTGATCCTGAGATTATACGCCACAGATTATTAACTGTTGGATTAGGAGCTCATATTCTCTGTGCGTGGTTGTATGGTGGTTCCATGTAATGATTTGGGCTCTATTTTAGAGTATTTAGTGCATGACAACACTTAAGGAGACGGTATTATAGTGCACAAGCTGTATCAACCTGTAAAGATTTCTCTATAATGTTTATAGTGCGGTAGATGTGTTTGTTTGCATGGCTGTTAAGTTCCAAATAAAAATGGGAATCCGATGACGTGGATTTCAGTTCTGTATTTAATTCACTGCATCATCTTACCCACATTATAATGCTATAAACGCAAACGCCACATGGTCTTAATGAAGACGTGCACGCACAAACGCACCAGATGTATGACACATGGATGAGTATTTGGGCTTTAGAACAAACAGTTTGGTGGATTTAGGTTAGAATTAAATTGGAAGAGTTTTCATTATTCCAAAACTGCCTTGTTTTGCTGTATCTTCTAGAATCTGATGGGCTATTTGTATGCATGTGTGATAAGGTTTATAGGGACTTGAACTTTGACCCCAAACGTTCTGAATGTTTGACCTTACTCGTGTTACTTACCTCTTTCATAATTGATTTTCAAAACTGAGCTTCTCCATATGATGTCAGATTTTTAAGTAGTTAATGATTTTACAGGTGGGGCGTTTGTGGTGTTGTTAATATTTAACTCATATTGTATGCCTCAATAATGTTTAATCTGTTTCTGTTTTACTGTATTGCACATTTCCATAATCCATTGGACATAATGATGAATCCCGAAAGCATTTTTTAGGTAAATCTCAATTTGCATACTTTCGAAGCTGTATTATATGCAAAATTGGGATTAGTGTATCCCAAATCATAGTATATTAAAATAGCATGACTACTAGTGTGCTCTAGTTTTATGTGGATTGTTTAATATGGATGGCTTTTGAGCAAATATTGTGAACAGAGACTTATTACATACTTAATAGTATGAATTTTCCCTGAAACAGCTAAGAATATGTGTTTATGTCCTATGTCTCACAATGCTTCATTGTATTGTAGTTCCTTTTTTAAGTGGAGCAGGTCCCAGCTGCTGTAATTGAGTGGAGGCGGGGACTAATTTGCATATTCATGTATCCACATAAAGGTGTAGAGTTATATTAAAGCCATTTTAAGGCACAAAGAAATTATTTTCACAGGAAAAATTTCATTTTGGTTATGACAGTTTTAAAGGGATAGTCCACCCAAAACTGAAAATCGTCATTACTTGCTCATCCTCAAGTTGTTCCAAACCTGTTTGAGTTTCTTTATTCTGTTGAACACAAAAAGGTATTTTGAGGAATGTTGGTAACCAAACAGTTGACGGTAGCCATTGAATTCCATAGTATTTTTCCCATGCTATGGAAGTCAATGACTAAATGTGAGTAAATGATGACAGAATTAACATTTTTTGGTGAGCTATCCTTTTAAGGGATAAAATTAGTGACTGCAGGGGACTTTTAATTGCAACTTCTGAGATATAAATGAAACTGTTATATTTGCAGCATTCATAACATAAAAAACAGATGGATAATGTCACGCAATTGCTTCGTCAAAAGAGGTGAATGGATGCATGCTGATCCTGAGATTATACGCCACAGATTATTAACTGTTGGATTAGGAGCTCATATTCTCTGTGCGTGGTTGTATGGTGGTTCCATGTAATGATTTGGGCTCTATTTTAGAGTATTTAGTGCATGACAACACTTAAGGAGACGGTATTATAGTGCACAAGCTGTATCAACCTGTAAAGATTTCTCTATAATGTTTATAGTGCGGTAGATGTGTTTGTTTGCATGGCTGTTAAGTTCCAAATAAAAATGGGAATCCGATGACGTGGATTTCAGTTCTGTATTTAATTCACTGCATCATCTTACCCACATTATAATGCTATAAACGCAAACGCCACATGGTCTTAATGAAGACGTGCACGCACAAACGCACCAGATGTATGACACATGGATGAGTATTTGGGCTTTAGAACAAACAGTTTGGTGGATTTAGGTTAGAATTAAATTGGAAGAGTTTTCATTATTCCAAAACTGCCTTGTTTTGCTGTATCTTCTAGAATCTGATGGGCTATTTGTATGCATGTGTGATAAGGTTTATAGGGACTTGAACTTTGACCCCAAACGTTCTGAATGTTTGACCTTACTCGTGTTACTTACCTCTTTCATAATTGATTTTCAAAACTGAGCTTCTCCATATGATGTCAGATTTTTAAGTAGTTAATGATTTTACAGGTGGGGCGTTTGTGGTGTTGTTAATATTTAACTCATATTGTATGCCTCAATAATGTTTAATCTGTTTCTGTTTTACTGTATTGCACATTTCCATAATCCATTGGACATAATGATGAATCCCGAAAGCATTTTTTAGGTAAATCTCAATTTGCATACTTTCGAAGCTGTATTATATGCAAAATTGGGATTAGTGTATCCCAAATCATAGTATATTAAAATAGCATGACTACTAGTGTGCTCTAGTTTTATGTGGATTGTTTAATATGGATGGCTTTTGAGCAAATATTGTGAACAGAGACTTATTACATACTTAATAGTATGAATTTTCCCTGAAACAGCTAAGAATATGTGTTTATGTCCTATGTCTCACAATGCTTCATTGTATTGTAGTTCCTTTTTTTCTGACTAAAACCAGTTAAGTACACATTCTTGTATTTTTGTCTTTTTGTCTGATTTTCACATACTTTTTTGCTTTAAATAAATGTTTATAATGCTGTGATTTCACCTTAGCTGGTCATAGCTTAAAACACTTTTAACAAAGATTTTTTTTAAATCCCAATAAGAAAATGAATAGAAAAAATACTTCAGGACCCAATGCTGCTGAAAAAGTGGGCGGGCACTAATGCGCACCGTTGTTGTTGATGAGCAGAAGACAGGTGAAAGGGGTGGGGCTAAGAGATCTGTGCTAAATGGTTCTAATGTTGCCATGGCGACGCTCAGTCATTTTCTACCAAAACAAGCCACAATCGAATGGTTCCCTTTGGTCGATTAGGTTGGATAGGCTAATTCCTATTTCTTTGAATGGACCAGTTTTCTTCTGATTAATAAAATAACTGAAAGTGAGCTTGAGGGCCATCCATTCAGGTCCATGAGGTGTTTCTCAAAGTCTTTTATCCTTTATCGCATTTGGCATGCTGGCCTACTCACGACTCACACATGAACCTGGTGCGCTGTGCAGCTGTCCACACAAATAAACATTGTTTTATTGCCCAGGCTTGACGAACAGAGGAACACTTGTTTTTTAAAGAAGAGGGGGAAAGAAAGGGGGTGTGGCTTTGGTGTTGGAGTCAGTCTATCCTGTGAGTTGAGCCAGCGCTCGGATTGACTCGACCGCCATCACAGCTGTGATAAGACATTCAGCATCACCCATGAGAGAGAGCGAGAGAGAGACGTCCACACTGTAGACTAGAGAGACAGTGAGGACGGTGTGTGTGTGTGTGTGTGTGTGTGTGTGTGTTAACCCAACACGATGATTTCCTCTTTTCATCATTATAGTTTTTCTTGTATTCATTATTTATTCTCCCACCTTTTTTATTATTTAGTCACTAAGTTAGTCATGAGATGATGATGTCTGTTTGACTCCAGGTGGTAT
>NW_015549709.1:728908-729271 GCF_001515605.1 Sinocyclocheilus anshuiensis
CATAAAGAACAGGTCAAATTGCACATTAAATGTTGCACTACATAAAAGAAAAGCCATTTTAGAGGAAGTTACTATATTTTAATTAGAAGATAAAAAAAGTTTTTCTTTAGAATAATGTGCCTTAATGTCAGTTTTTATTTGACTTCAAAAGGATTCATATATAATAATAATAATAATAACAATAATTTGTATTATTTATCATAGTTATTATTTACTTTAAATTTAAATTTTTAAATAATATTTCTTTTCATTTTTTGTAGTAGTAGTATTAAGTAGCAATAGCTGCTGCTGCATGTTAAAGGGGTCATATGATGCTGCTAAAAAGAACATTATTTGGTGTATTTGGTGTAATGAAATGTGTTT
>NW_015549709.1:730547-731038 GCF_001515605.1 Sinocyclocheilus anshuiensis
ACTAACAAAAATACTGATTAGATAATAATGATACGAATTCTACTAATAAGAATAATATAAAACGCACCAAGGATTAACAAGCTGCTGGATTCATGAATGTTAATCAGGTTGTGTGCGTTCGCTGGAACTGATTTGCTGAAATCAAAACAGGGACGATAATAAGTAAGGGCCAGCCAATGAGATTTCATTGCGCATTAGTTCCACCCACTACCGGAGAACCCGGCAGTTCTTAAAAGCTGAAGAATATACGCCGAATACACAAACACAGGTGCGCTGCGCATCCATTGGGATGAAATGAAAAATATCACAGATCGCTTGACAGAGAATGAAACTCTGAAGCGCTCTGAGTGTTTGGCGAGTGAAAATATATCTGTGCTAAACTTATACTTAGCCTCCAACTCACACACTGGCGAGGAAAATCTGAGAATTTATTAGCAATTGGCTAATATTAGACATCATTTAGTCGCCCAGAGTAAGATTTAGTCGCATAT
>NW_015549709.1:731374-738812 GCF_001515605.1 Sinocyclocheilus anshuiensis
AATGAGATTGCCGTTTGCGCATTAGTTCCGCCTACTACAGGAAAACCCGGCAGTTCTTAAAAGCTGAAGAATTCCAAAGGAACTCTGTTATTTTGACAGCAAAATACAACAAAGAATATCATTTACATGTAGCGCATCAATTCTGCATGTTATGTAAGACTCTCTCTCTCTCTCTCACTTTGCTCGTGTGAGAGAAAGCGACGGCGAGTCGTGCACCTTCACACTAGAGTTTACGATACGCCGAATACACAAACACAGGTGCGCTGCGCATCCATTGGGATGAAATGAAAAATATCACAGATCGCTTGACAGAGAATGAAACTCTGAAGCGCTCTGAGTGTTTGGCGAGTGAAAATATATCTGTGCTAAACTTATACTTAGCCTCCAACTCACACACTGGCGAGTAAAATCTGAGAATTTATTAGCCATTGGCTGATATTAGACATCATTTAGTCGCCCAGAGTGAAGATTTAGTCGCATATGCGAGTGATTTACTCGCAATAAGGGTTGCAGTTTTGTGAGATGATTGTATAGTAGCCTTACTGTTTAGCTTAAACAGGAACCAAACAAAAAGTCGTGTGACTCTCTGGTCGGGCAGGAAGGATAAATGGATATTGCTGAATCTCTTTCTACTGGAGCGTATCTGGATAGCGCAGTAACAGATGGAGAAACTCACTCTCTCTCTCTCTTCACTGTTCTTTGTCTTTCTCTTTCTGTTCTTGGGCTCTAATGAGTTGCCCGTGTGCTGCTGGCTCCTGATGCGGAGAAAAGACTGGATGACAGGATGAAGGGTGAGAGATTGGGAGAGGAGTGAGTGCAGGGGGATTGAGAGACTTCATTCTGCCTGACACATCGCATGAACTTACATCGCACAGCGCAGACGTACATTAGACATGCCTGATACATATGCACATGTCTCCAAACACCTGCACATGAGCTCCGTACCCACCTACAGCTGGCAGATATGATCCTGTAATCTACATCATACTGACTAGTGGGCTTAATTAAGTATCTCTATTACTTCTCATACATAGGTTTAGGGGTGTAATACAAATTTTTTACTTTACACTGAAATTATATTTCTTGTTTTATATTTGTGTTTATTATTAATAATAATAAGAATAATAACAACAGTTATAATAATTAATATTAATTACTGTATTGTTGTTGTTAAAAATGTTTTTCTTATACATATTTTTTTACTTTACACTGAAACATTAAATTCAATTCAAGTTTGTTCGTATAGCGCTTTTCACGATACAAATCGTTGTAAAGCAACTTTACAGCAAATTAAGTTTCTACAATATTTAGTGGTAGCTTATCAATGGTGACTGTCAGTTAATGTACATATGGCAGAAATGTATGGAAAAATCAATTAAAGACGTAATGGGTAGTTCTGTAACATTGCAATAATATTTCTTGTTCACCTTAATATTTTTATTTATTATTATTATTATTTTGTACTTTACATTGAAATATTATATTTCTTATTTTAAGATTTTTATTTAGTAGTAGTAGTATACTAAACGACAACAGTATAATATAATAATAATAATAACTATTATTAATATTATTATATTTTTCTTAAATACTTTTTTATTTTAAATTGAAATATTACAATAATAATATTTATTTTTATTTAATACTTTTATATATTAGTAGTAGTAGTAGTAGTAAATAATAATAATAATAATAAGAAGAAGAGGAATAGTCAAATTCATGTATAATCTTAAAATTGTGCAAATTGGCCAAATTGTGCAGCCCTACAAAGAAGCAGCAAATCTGGAACTTTCAAAAAAAAAAAAAAAAAAATCTTATTTAAATCACAATTGCAGTTTTTATCAGAAAAATTGCATTTAGATTTTTCCCCAAATTGTGCAGCCATGCCTTATCTTATTATTAGCAATTTAACACTGATATTTAAAGGGGTCATGTGACGTTGCTAAAAAAGAACATTATTTTGTGTATTTGGTGTAATGAAATGTGATTATGCGGTTTAAGGTTAAAAAAACACATTATTTTCCACATACTGTACATTATTGTTTCTCCTCTATGCCCCGCCTTTCTGAAACGCGTCGATTTTTACAAAGCTCATCGGTCTGAAAAGCGAGGTGTGCTGTGATTGGCCAGCTATCCAGTGCGTTGTGATTGGCCGAATACCTCAAGCGTGTGACGGAAATGTTACGCCCATTACCATACTGTGATGCCGTGTCCCAGCGCGATTAGACAAAACCAATAAAACCCATTACAAATGAGGCATTTGTAGCATCCAGTGGGGACATAATTACGGATTATAATTACTTATACTGTCTTTTTACGCGTTGCGTTGCATTGCGCCACGTAAACATAAAACCATGTCTGCATTTGTGATTGGAGAAATGACAAACAACAAGTGCTACTCTACACTGCTTAAAACTCGCGTTTGAATCGTCAGTGGCAAATCCTTTAAATATGAAAACGTACTTACAGGCTGTGAGTCAGCATTATTTGTCAGCATCATAGACTGTATAGGGTCAGCATGCGCGCCGAAGGGGAAACAGGGGAACTGAAAACACCGGAACACCGGCATTGTAGTCTACTCTCCCAGGAAACAGTCCTCGTCCTCCGTAAAATGCATAGCAACATGGTGGCGGCAACAACAATACTACAGCGAGAATCAAAGTTACGCCTTCTGTCTTTGCGTATACATTTGGGCGGTGTTATGCAAATCTTCCCACACCCAGACATGTGGGGGCGTGTTTAAACAAGCCGTTTTAGGAGGGCGTGGACCAGTCTTAACTTTTATAAAGAATATCCCTTTGGGTTTGAGACTTTAGTCTTTGCAACTTCAGGGATCTTATCTATTCACGAACAGCTTGTAACACTCCAAAGAGAAAGGAAAACTTGAAATCGCATCATATGACCCCTTTAAATGAAATATGATAAATTGCACATTTAGGCTAAACAAGCTATTATGTAATGTTAACTAATAGCCAAGTGTTTTAGCATTATCCAGTAGTGTAGATAATGGATAAAGCTGATGGATGATGATAACTGGACAATGCTAACCAATAGCCAAATAGTTATTTTTCTCCATTTCCCATTTCAGCTTTCTTTAGTGTCTCTCAGTCTCACAGTTGCACCATTTCTCGGTCTCAGATTTGGTTGCATTTGCACAACCTCTGCTGCCAATGTAATGAAATGGCTTCATTTGTGAGGACTTCCAGTGGGAATGTGAAATCTGGCACATTTCTGGCACGTCCAGCAGGAGCAGACCAGGCTTTTGAATCTTTGGCCTTCATAATATGTAGATCACAAGCCCCCCGTGTGTAGGCAGAACTCAGCTAATTGTTGGTCACATGTGGGAGGAAGGTCATAAAGTACTAAACTTTTGACACATAACTTATGCCACACCATTTGTAACCACCTAGCAACATGCTAATAATTATCGCAACCAACTAGCATGATGGCAATGAGTATTGCATGGCAAGATCCACTGTAGACTTGCTCAGGCACCAGCCACAAATCACTGAGGGTTGAAAAAGCTTCTTGAGTGGTTTAGGAAGATTATTTGCTTGTGCATGTGTAAATATTGAGGGTAAACACAGGATTATATTTGTGTCTACATACATCAGATCTAACACAGTTGGTTTGTCTGAGTGTGTGAGAGAAAAGAGAGATTGTGCACATGGACCTGTGTGTTGACCTGTCACTGTGAGATCTCCAATATCTCAGTACCTACATTTCACTCCAAAAACCTACCTGTATATGTACAATTCACTGCAGGGTCCAGAAGCGGCAGAAAGCATCAACAAGTTTTCACAACTTTCACACAAATTATGATTTCAGGGACAGATTAAGAATTAATAAACTTATTTGCATGCAGTTCCTTGCACAATAATATGTTATGACCTCAAAATGCTTTTTACCATAGTACATGATTTATAAACCAATGCATTTTGATGTTTGCATCATATAACCAACTTTATATATGTGCTTTTCTGATGTGGTAAACTTGCTCATTAGCGCACCCAGTGCACTTGCGATGTAGAGCCCTTAAAGGGATAGTTCACCCAAAAATGAAAATTGCTCCATGATTTACTCATCCTCGAGTTTTGGTTATTTTAGTACTTAAACTAAACATAAATTAGCAAACATAATACAAAAACTAAAAAGAGAATAATTAAAAAAAATAAAAAAAACATCCATTTAGTTTTTATAATATTTTATTTCACTTTTAGTTTTAGTTTTAATTTTTAGTTAAGTACTTCAAGTTGATATACTTTTATAGTTTTTATTCATATTTTGAGTTTAGTTTTTAGTTTTTCTTTTAGTTTTAATTTCAAGTAATTTTATTGTGTTTTGTCATTTTTATTATTATTTTTTTTAAATATGTATGTGTAGTTTTTATTATGGCAGTTTTAGTGTTAGTTATTTTAGTACTTGAATTAATTTTTATTTCTGCATTTTAATTTTAAATAATTTTGTGGGGGTTTTTTTCATTTTTATTAGTTATTTTATATGTCTATTTAGTTGTTATTAATTATGTTAGTTTTAGTTATTTTAGTACTTAAACTAAACAAAAATGGGCAAAAATGAAACAAAAACTAAAAAGAGAGCTAGTCTCTTTCTCTCTCTTCCCACCATCTCTCTTTTCCCCACGGACACATTGGGCTGTAATTAAAGGTTTTAATATTTCCCTCTTTTCACTTGAATCTGGTTATTCTCAGCAGGATTGTGACACTCATCTGTCAGCTGTAATTATCATGCCAATAATCTCTCGCTAGTACAGTTGTGCATGTCAGCGACACTCATCAGACCCGTCAGATGTGGCTTTATCTGCATGTTCTGCTAACCGCAGTGAGATCGCAGTAAACCAGCCACAGCCGTTCAGAAATGCATCTTCCCGAGCGTTATTAATTATGTTAGTTTTAGTTATTTTAGTACTTGTACAAATGGGCAAAAATGAAACAAAAACTAAAAAGAGAGCTAGTCTCTTTCTCTCTCTTCCCACCATCTCTCTTTTCCCCACGGACACATTGGGCTGTAATTAAAGGTTTTAATATTTCCCTCTTTTCACTTGAATCTGGTTATTCTCAGCAGGATTGTGACACTCATCTGTCAGCTGTAATTATCATGCCAATAATCTCTCGCTAGTACAGTTGTGCATGTCAGCGACACTCATCAGACCCGTCAGATGTGGCTTTATCTGCATGTTCTGCTAACCGCAGTGAGATCGCAGTAAACCAGCCACAGCCGTTCAGAAATGCATCTTCCCGAGCAGCGCTGGAATGCACAGCCTTTTCCATCCTTCTCGCCAGCTGAGACACAATCAGCCTGACGTCCGCAGTGCAGCTCTCCCCCCTTCACACGCGTTCCTCCAATCCCCCTCGCTCTCGCGCTCCCCTTCCTGGGAAAGTCTCCGGGAAAGGTCTTGCATTTGCATAACTGTCTTTAGTGCCATTGTGGGTGGGCTCTCGGTGAGAGCGACAGCCACCACTGGTCGGCTCGACCACCTGTCCAGAACAAATCAAGCAGCTCTTTGTGCAACGGCCGGCCCCTCCCTGCTCGCACTCACATCCACATGCTAATGAATAAATTTATTAAATATGACTTAGATGGACAAAAGAGAGCCATTAGTCTGTTAATGAGAGCCCAAAGGATTTATTTGTTTGAGAATCATGATAAATTGCAATATATCCATCTGTTTTATTTGTTTAACTGCAAGTATATGACTGTAAGTCTCATTGATCACATTGTTCAACTTGACACTCTAAAAAAATGATCTTGTATATGTGTAGCCTCAATTCACTGCAATTATCCTTACATTTATTGACATTTTTTTTTTAAATGCCACCATGATGTTTATGAAGGTTTTTAATGTTTCTGAAAGAAGTCTTTTATGCTCACCAAGGCTGCATTTATTTGATCAAAAATACAGTAAAAACAGTGAAGTATTATGACAATTTATCTGTTTTCTATTTACAAATATATAAAATTTTAAATATATTAAATATATTTTTATGTATTTATTTTAAATATTTTTTTGAATGTAATTTATTCCTGTGATCAAAGCTGAATTTTCAGCATCATTACTCCAGTCTTCAGCGTCACATGATCTTCAGAAATCAGTCTAATATGCTGATTTGCTGCTCAAGAAACATTTCTGATTATTATCAATGTTGAAAACAGTTGTGTGCTGTTTCATATTCAAACTGATACATTTTTATTTTTCAGGATTCGTTGATAAAAAGAAAATTCAAAAGCACAGAATTTATTTGATATATTTGAAATAGAAATCTTTTGTAACATTATCAATGTGTTTTGATCTGTCACTTTTGATAAATTTAATGCATCATTGCTAAATAAAATTATAAATTTCTTACAAAAAGAAGAAAATATTAAAAATACCCAAATTTTTAAATGTTAATTTATATGATTCAAACATCAGTGGTAGTGACATTTTGATGCTTTTTGTGACGATGCAAGAAACTCACAATAACTTCCAAAAAAAATTTAGCATTTGCAAAATTTGCATTGCCTCTCAGATGAGAAATAATTGTTCAGATTCTTTAAATAAATCATTTGAAACTGATTTTCTTTAGTAAAAAATTAGTGGTGCTTGACTGTTCAAAACTTGCTGCAATAATGCTAGGGCGATTTGGTTTCCAGAATGGTTATGTGGTTGCTAGAGTACTCTCTGTGCTTACTGGCCCAAATCAAAGAGCCGACTTGCGAAATGTTCAGATATGGCTCGGGTCTATGGGGCTATTTATTTATTTATTTGCCCATTTTTATGGTTCTTCAGGTGAAAAATTGTAAGTCTGATTCCTTGGAAACCTAATAGCATCTCTCCTCAACAAGCTTCACGGTTTGAGCTGTCTGTTGTATGTCTGTGTAAGGGAACGTGTCTGTTTGTATGTAGTGTTCTTATACAGCAGACCTTCATGAATATGAAGCATGGTGAGAGACAGAGTTACAGTCTGGCTCAGGGACAAACATGTATCAGAAGTCTGCAAACAGCCTGACAGCACATCCTTACAGGCCAGTGTTCACTGGAGACGGCAGACACGCTCACACGGAGGCGATTTAAAGACCTGGCGTGCTGACAGCTACAGACAAACCTGCAGACGGTACATGGACTACAGTGGGCTGTTTGGTGCTGTAACTGAGTCACTAGAGGGGCGTTCACACTGACGCTCATTAAACCGCTGGAGGTCACAGATGTAGTGTGCTGCTGGATTTAGTAGGCGTTCACACTGCTGTATCCGAATATATACGGATCATGTGAGCACAATGTGTCTGCACTTGCTATGTCTATCAAAATATGTAAAATAATGCTCATTAAATTATATATCACATAACTGAATCTGCACTACTGTTCAAAAGTTTGGGGTCAGTAATGTGAGATCTATATATATATATATATATATATATATATATATATATATATATGATA
>NW_015549709.1:738891-754277 GCF_001515605.1 Sinocyclocheilus anshuiensis
TGATACATATATTAGTTTTTTTAAATAATGAATACTTATATTCAGCAAGAACACATTAAGTTCATCAAAAGTGACGTAAAGACATTATTTAACAACTTATTTCTCATCTGAGAGCAAAAAAGAAAAAACTTTTTATATAAACTACTATTCTAAAGTTCGGGGTCAGTAAGGTGTTTTTTTTTTTTTTAAAGATATTAATACTTTTTAGTCATGATGCATTTATTTATTGATCAAAAGGGACATGAAAGACATTTGTAATGTTACAAATACATGCTGTTCTTTTGATCTTTCTTTTCATCACACAATCCTGACAAATAAAATATATATTCAGGTTTCCACAAAAATATGAAGCAGCACAACTGTTTTCAACATTTGATAATAATCAGGAATGTTTCTTAAGCAGCAAATCAGCATATTAGAATGATTTCTGAAGGAACATGTGACACTGAAGACTGGAGGAATGATGCTGAAAATTCAGCTTTGGTCACAGGAATATATTACAAGAGGAATATGATATATTTGATATTTCACAAAATTTACTGTATTTTAATGAAATAAATGCAGCTTTGGTGAGCAGAGGAGATTTGGCCCTAATTACTTCTCAAGGGAAGTGATCTTGTGAAATTTCTGTGCTCTAGCATGAGGGATGTTTTATTTATTTTATTAATGCTCCGCTTTAGCACTGAGGATTATGGGAATGCATTATTAAAGGCACATTAGCAAAAACAGAATCTTTAATTCTATGGGTCAGAATTATTGACTTCATGGGAAGATAAGTTTGTGAAATGTGATTTTGATGTGGAGTTGGTATGATTATGAAATGCATTAATCGGGTTTGGGTCAGTGGGTTTCTCTGTCTCAGGTACACACATCTCTCTCGCTCTCAGTCGTGACTCGGCTTACATCAGCATCAGTGGTTTTTATAATCCTGCACGACCCAGTCGACTGCAGCTGAACGCCAGAGAGGAGATGATGTCATGGTTTGGGGTGAAGCCCGTCTTCTCCTGATGGCATCATCAATCACGCTTCAGGGTGGTTCTGACACAACTAGAGGGAAAGTGACTGGAGATTGATAATGTGAGCTGGATAGACAGACGGACCTCCTGTAGAGTGTGAGAACAAATACAAGGGATTGTGTGTTACCGTGTGTTGTGATGCCCAGCTGACTCTGTGTGTGTGTGTGTGTCTGTGTGTGTGTGTGTGTGTGTGTGTGTGTGTGTCTGAGCAGAAAAGCTGATAATAGCCCTTTTAGAAAGGCCGTAAAACACATTAAGCTCCAGCACAGTGGAGCCAGATGCTCTTCCAGGTACTGAGACGGAGCCAAGTGTGCATCAGCACGTCAGGGAGCCGGTAGTACGGACCCTCTGGAGGTCACAGGGGATGGTTGTGTACTTCTGCATGAGAATCACTTTGTATCATCCCACCCTTTTTAATTTGCACTGCCATTACATGTCACTGAATGTAATGTGGAAAATGATCTGTTTGGTTGTTTTACTCGTTGGTCAGACAGCCTCTATTCTGCCGGTGTTTCTTGGCTAGAATAAACGACACTGTAGGCTAGGGCTGCACGATATATCGTTTCAACATCGATATCGCGATGCGCGCATCCGCGATAGTCGCATCGCAGGATGTGCGATGTTTAGTATACTGATCGTTACATTTATACTGATTGTTTTCTTTGCTCACACAGACACGGTGTCTACACCGGACGCAACAGCTGTACAGAGATACCCATTTTAAATAAATTTAGTAGCAGAGCTACTGCAAGCAATTTTCAGTGCTGGAAATCCATTTATCCTTTGTTGAAACTTCCACGTCGTCGTGGAGAGCGCAGGTCACGGTCGCTTAGCAACGGCAGACGCTACGAAAGCGCAAGCTCCTGAGCGCTTTGGAGAGAAGGAGAAAGCGGTGCGGCTGACGTTTTCCCACGTGCTTTTAGGCGCGACATGTGAACGGCCCCAAAGTCTGTCTACACTGGACGTGACAAAGCGACCGTTGCATATCATTTGAACTTTGTGTCAGTACGTAATAAAGAGAACGAGGCTTTAGTTTACTGTCGGGGATTTGTCACGCCGCGCTGCATCCAGTGTAGACTCGGTGAGAGCCACGCAGATGCACATGAACACTGATTTCTGTTCACTATTTGTGCCTGAACTATACTGTGCTCTGCAAGTATCCTTGTAAACACAGTTGCTTATGGCTTAGGCGAAGGGAAACAATTGAGAAAGAAAATGGATGTGTAACAGTAGCCTATATTGGTTCACAGCAGTTTAATGTTCCTGAGGCTTTCTCTGTCATGAATGTTAATCAAACAACAAAACACAAAGAAAAATCACTTTTGTAGCTTTAACACAGATTTATGGTGAAAACTATGCAGTGTTATTTTACATTTCATTATTCAATTTCTGTACCTGAATACTGAAAAATATAAAGCACTGCTTATTTTCTTTTGTATCTTTGTTCTGTTATTTATCTATGCTTGTAATTTGTTTATTTCCTATGCTGATTTACTCGCCTACAAAATCACCCCAGTCATTGATTTTTTTTTTTTCCCAAATAGAGCTATTGAAGTCATCTGATTTTTTTTTCTGTATCGCAATATATCGCAGAAAAAAAAATATATCGCAATGAGTTTTTTTCCAATATCGTGCAGCCCTACTGTAGGCCAAAACTGTATTTTAGACTGCTGTATCCCTGATCAAATCACCTTTAAAGTTGTGCATATGATGAGAATGATGGCCTGACCTAGCGCTGGGCGGTATGACCAAAAATTTATATCACGGTATTTTTCAAAATTATCCCGGTTTCACGGTACTGACCCACTAGACTGCTGTCTTTTGCTCAAATTAAATCTCAATGGTTTAACATTTGAAAATGAAGAAATAAAGACAGCCATAAATATTAGTCTTGTAATTTTACAGTTGTACTGTCAATACAATTATTATTATTATTATTATTTACTATATTTTTGCATATTATTCTTAAATATAATATTTTTGTATTTTACAGTGAAGTATTACAATTATAATATCTTTTTACATTTTTGTTGTAATAATAATCAAGCAAAATAACAACAACAATAGTTTTATTATAATAATTTTACATAATTGTAAATACTGTTTATTTTATTGTCAAAAATAAATAACTGTAAAAAAAAATTACTGTCAAATATTACAATAGCAATATTAATATTTTTTCAATATTAATATTTTTGTTGTAATAAGAAAAATAAAATGATACTATTATTATTACTACTACAATATATCATATAATATACAATATTATAATTATTATTGTTTTATTATTAAAGTCATATTGATATATAATAAATAATACTTTTTTTGGCCAAATTTTGTAGCCCTAAAAACAAGCACAGTAAATCTGGAGTTTATTTATGTATTTTAAATGCTCAAATCATGTTCAGATTACATTTGTTTTTTCCCAAATTGTGAAGCCCTACCTGAATGCCGTACTATTTCTGGTGATGTTTCAAAGGCTCTGTGCATACTTTTGTGCTAATGTTTTATGATAATATTACCCACAACCACTTGCTCGAGTTTAAGACTTTGATTTCCTTCAGAAAAATGGCAGTAAATATGAAAGCCATATATATTAAAGTAGCAGTTTTAACTACATGCTAAGGGGCCATTCACGCAGAATGCGCTTTTGCAGTAAAGATTTTTTGTTCAAGACAGGGTAGTGGAACAAAAAATCTCATGGTTTTCAGCCACGTTTTTTAAAGGTTGAACAACTTTTAACTTGAGCGCTGTGTGTTTAGAATGTGCGAGACACTGCAAAAGAGTCGTCTAACTCAGATTTACATAGAAAAACTATGGAAAAGCAGCACAGTGGAATGCAAAAATGCATTGTGTGTGAACGGCCCCTAACATTTCAAATGCTTACAGTAGGTGACGGAAGTCTGTGCATTCCAGACGCAGAATTAAAAGCTCGTGTGAGCTCGCTGTGAGCTCGCTGGAGGCTTCCGATAATGTGTGTGGTCCCTTAGACGTTTGTGTTTCATGTTCATTTCGAGTTTGCGCAGAGGGATTCGACATCAGTGCCAAATCCAAGCGCAGTTTGTGTTCCTGCCACAATCCAGTGCAGTTTTGAGGTCTGTTTGGACTCAAACCAGGGCGGCTCTTTTTGCAGAGCGATGCGTTTGGGGTCCGTATCTCTCAGAGGAGTCATTAAATCGTGGGCCAGTAGGTCAGAGGTCACAGGGTGAAAGGCGGACCAGAGGTTTGGTCAGTGTTGCACTGGGTCTCTGGACAGACGAGCGTTATACAGATGAGATGAATTAGTCTTCATCACCCCCTGGTGTCTACGCCTTTCTGAACCCTTTTGCATCATCTGCACTACCTCGCAAGCCTATGTGTTATATTTCAGGGACCCGATACGTTTCTAGACACCAGTATAGCATGATTTAAAGGGGTCATATGATGCTTTTTTAAAGATCATTATTTGGTGTAACAGAATATGTTGACATGTGGATTCTTTTGACTGTCTAGTAAAAAAAAAAAACACCCTAGCAACTGCATAATATCCAATCAGAACACCTTTGCAATTGCAAAGCAACACCCTGGCAACAACCAAAATCAGAAAATGTCAAGTAGTCTCATTTATTTATATAGTGCTTTATACAATCCAAAAAAAAAGTTAATACTTTTATTGAGCAAGGATGCATTAAATTGATCAAACGTGACAGTAAAGACATTTATAATGTTATTTCAAATAAACGCTGTTCTTTTGCACTTTCTATTCATCAAAGTATCCTGAAAAATAAAATGTATCGCAGTTTTTACAAAAGTATGAAGCAACACAACTGTTTTCGACATTGATAATAATCAGAAATGTTTCTTGATCAGCAAATCAGTATATTAGAATGATTTCTGAAGGATCATGTGACACTGAAGACTGGAGGAATGATGCTGAAAATTCAGCTTTGATCACAGAAATAAATTACATTTTACTATATATTCAAATAGAAAACATTTCATTTAAATTGCAATAATATTTCAAAATTTTGCTGGATTTTTTATCAAATCAATGCAGCCTCAGTGAACACGAGACTTCTTTCTTTCTTTCTTTTTCAAAAACTGTAGTGTAAGTAGTCATTTTGAAGTTTACATATGTTTTAGTCAGTTGTTTTTGTTTAATTGAATATTTTAATAATTTCTTCGCTCTTTAGTTAAGTTACATTTGCATTTTCAGCACATTTTTGAAGATTGTGAATAACATAATGCCATATTGTTGAATTGTATTGTCTGCACATCTATGTAACCCCCCTATATTACTTATTGAAGACCATACCTTCTCGTCTGGACTTTCACTGTTCACCTTTATCCTGGTTCTCACTGACGAGACCCTTGACCACACGCATGATCCCTCCATATTATCAGCACAAGAGAGCAACAGAGAAAGCAGGAGAAAACGGCTTTCACGAGGAACATGAGAGGAACATGCAGCATATGGCAGGCACGGAGCCCTGGGGTACAAATGACCATCTTACCCTAAGCGTTTCCCTTTCAGCAGCAGCATAAAGCATATGTAGTGCATGAGAGGAGTGTTTGGATGTCAGGACACCGTCCCATTAGAAGAGCTTTGAACTGAATCAGCACACAGGGGAATTGATTCAAAGCCTCGACATGCTCAGACCTCTTATTAAAGTGAAAAAAAAGTGACGTGACATGTGGCCAAGTATGGTGACCCATACTCAGAATTAGTGCTCTGCATTTACCCATCCAAAGTGCACACACACAGCAGTGAACACACACACACACCGTGAACACACACCCGGAGCAGTGGGCAGCCATTTATGCTGCGGCGCCCGGGGAGCAGTTGGGGGTTCGGTGCCTTGCTCAAGGGCACCTCAGTCGTGGTATTGAAGGTGGGAGAGAGCGCTGTACATTCACTCCCCCCACCTACAATCCCTGCCGGTACGAGACTCGAACCCACAACCTTTGGATTATGAGTCCGACTCTCTAACCATTAGGCCGCGACTTCCCCATTATGTTTAATGTCTCTCGCTCTCTCATTCTCTTTCTTCTCTACAACCCTGCAGTGGGCGGGATGACCAAACCTTGTATTTAGTCTGCTTTATATATCAAGTAATATATTTACTGTTATAGTTTTTATTAATATTTTTATGTGTTTTTATTTCATTTTTTTGTTAGTTTTAGTCATTTTTATTCATTTTTAATTTGTTTTACTATGTTGTTTTTTATTAATTTTTAGTTCAGTTTTAGTTATTTTAGTACACCAAGTTATACTAAATGAAACTGACAAATGTTGCCTTGGCAACTAGCTGAAAAAAACTATATTTTACTTTATTTCGGTTAAAGTTTATTTTATTTAAAGTAACTAACGTTTTTATGGTTTTAATTTTAGTTTTAGTTAACTATAATAACTCTGGCTTGAGTCAAAAACAAAAAACTGAAATTAAAATGACTAAGTGCTAATTTTGGCCTTTACGCTGTCGAGTCATTTGAGATGTCACCTGGATGCTGTTTTTCCCAGTTTTATTTTCAAAGAGATTAAACGGTTTCATTTTTGAGAAAATGCACATTTTCAAGAAAATGAAACCTGCATGAGAGGTTAGTGACCTGTGGATGTTCACTGTTGCCTGTTGTGGTTTTCTGCGGTTTGAAGCCTCAGTATATTATACGCTTGTGTTGTTGCTGTTTTTTTGTGATGTGTGGAGATTTTTTGTGATGTTTTGTGAGGAGATGTTTTCTCTATTATATGATATCTTTCAATGTTTTATTACATTTTAGGAACTTTTTGCATTCCATATATATTATATTATATATTTTATTATTTAACAATTGTGTTTATACAGAATTAAATATTAGTATTTAATTTTAATTAAAATACTGATATGAATAAAAACATTTTTTATTGCTTAATAGTATTGTATTCCAATGACAATCAATAAATAAATATTATGTAAATATTTAAATACAAGTGTCAATTTAAAAAAAAAAAACTTTTTATTTACTCTGTTACTTCCATTTAATTATGCTGATTTAAAAAAAATTTTTTAAATGCTTAGTAGTATTGTATTACAGTAAGTGTCATTTTAAATACAGTACTATTTATAAAAAAAAATTCATTTAAATTGGCATAAATAAAATGATGTAAAATATATATTTTTAATATGTACAAATGCCTATGTATAAATTGAATCTAAATATTAAAATATATTTATTTTCATTACTGGAATAAAGCAATACATTCTTTTTTATTACAGTAATGAGAATCTAATGAGGATCATCATTTAATGGCAATTAAAACACAACTTACAAAACAAAACTTAAAAGTGCACATCTGGACGCATTATAGTAATGAGCATTTAGGGGTTAACAGTCATGAAAATAATCACATGCAAAAATGTCTTCTATTTCTTTATGCAAAAGTATTGTCTTTTGATTACAGGGTGAAATGATTGAGTGTTTTAATTGTAAACTCTTTTCCAGCATTGTATAATATATGTTTGCTCTAGAGAGCTGTTGTTACTGCCTTTGTCAGCAGACTCTTGTTAAGGTATAAAGGCCCTGGAGCATTTGGATGGCATCCTAGTTGCATAAAAAGCAGTATATTGTACAAACTTGTTCGCTATTTAAAATAAATGGTGCTGTTCTTTATACAGTCCCAGAGGTCTGTCCAATCGTTTAGAGTCAGTCAAACTTTACACAGCACATAAATCATTCGCTTTTACTGCTTTCAGCCGGGTGCCAAGCTGCGGTCCGTCCCGCCCACCGGACAATGCCACACCAGAACCAGCCGAAAGCCCGTTCACCCCTCAGTCCAGAACCATGGAGAACGAGGGCACGAATTAACTCTCACTTCACTAAAAGATGGACCTGGACGATGCCAGAAAGGCTCAGAGGATGAAGCAGCCGTTTTGGGTGCTTTATCGGAGCTCAAAGGCAGTGCAGTGCCCACTCAATGCCCCCATTTGTGCCCCTGTGAGAGGACACAGGCCAGGTCGGGCCGGTTCTGGAAACTGACCTTACTATAGAGGGACGCACAAAGAACAGCTTGTGCAGACTGAAGCCTGAAAACCCCGGGCCAATGTGTGCTTCACAAACACACGCACACCAGCGCAGACCCTCCTTCGTGTGATCATTATTTAGTCCGTTTTGTGATTTTTAAGTTTCTTTTTCCTCTCTTTGTGATGTCATGCTTGGATTATGACTCTTTTCTTTTCTCTACGTGGGTGGTTTTTTTTTTTTTTTTAGATACTTTGTGTCTCTATTTCCGTCATTCTAACTGTCACACTTCTTTTGGTTCCTTAGGTTTCTCTTTATTTTAATATGATTTAAACTTTTGTATTTATATTATAGTTTTTATTAATATCATGAATTTGCTTTTATTGTTATATTTTATTCAGTTTTAATTTTAGTTTAAATTCTAGTAGTTTTTAGGTGTTTTTGTCATCTTTTTCTTTTCTTTTTTTTTTTTATATTGCCTTTCATGTTTCATTTATTTTTGTTTCAGTTTTAGTTCTGTTTTAGTTTTTATTTTTTAATTTTTTTTACCCTTCTTTTACAAAGTTAATTGCCAAAATGACATTTGTATTTTTTTCCCATTTAAGTTTTTCATCTAATATTATTTTTCTATTATTTTATTTTCTATTATATTTTCCACTAGGGCTGTGCGATATGACTATATATATCGGATGGACGAAATAAAAAGTCTATCGTTTCATATTATGCGCTATCGTTTATTACGTGGTGTCGCAAAATACATTGTTTACGGTAATACTTTTTCATCATTTGGATGACTGCGGTCTTTACACGCCACCACGGGGCGTGAAGCGGAGACAGAACCAGGTGGAGAACGACCAGCGAGGACAAAACGAGGAGCTCGTTCCTAAACGAGGGACTACATCTGTAGCATGGACACGCGTTTTTAAGCACTGCAGTTTTAAAACAACCGATTTTAAGCCGTTGAAACACAAACAACAGAGCTATATGCGTGCGCCGTCTCTGTTTCTGTGTAGCGCTCATTTTTTTGCCGCTTTATTGGCTTTGAACGATTACATAAACACACTTATATGTGTCAGAATCCCTGTCTTTGCAAGTATCCTCATAAACACAGTGATTTAGGACTTAAGAGAGAGTAAACAGCTGAAAAAGAAAACGCATATGTAACCGTATATTGGATCCGGACTTCGGTCTTAAAGGGGAAGCTGTCCCATATTCGTCCTGTCTGCCATTCATATTAATCAAACATATTATTAATATTAATCAAACAACAGTGAGAGAAAATCTCTCACTGCTCTTGACTAAATCACTTTTGTAACTTTAATAAGAAGAAATTAAAAAATAATAATAATGATATATTTATATCTATAGAATCTATACATAATACACGTGTTAATTATATCTATCTATCTGTCTATCTATAGATATAATTAACACAGTGAAAACTAATTAATTTACACAATGTGTGTAGCGTTTCTTATTTATTGTAGTTTTTTGTCCTATTACTTGCAATTAGTTTCTTATCCTTATTTCATAACTGACCATTCATCTTCAGTGAGCTTTTGGGTTTTTTTTTTTTTTTGGGGGGGGGTCTCTTTTTAGGCTTGTATTAGTTTGATATTGACATTGGTGACAAGGATTATGAAAATTCTATGGTATCAAAAATTTTAATATCATAACCTTTTTAAAAGAAAAAAAAGTAACTATACCGTTATCGTGATACAAAATGTGTCATATCGTGATATAAGATTTTGGTCATATCGCCCACCCCTATTTTCCAGTTTTATTTCAGTTAACAAAAAAACTGTTTTTAATAGTTTTTGTTTTAGGTAAAACTAATATTCCTGTGGCTGACACAATGTTATCCATATCACTTATACCAGATTACATAAAATTTCTCAATAGAAAGGTAATAAAGATGGAATGAAAAAGTGTCTGTCAGATAAAAATTGAATGAGTGAGTTGTTGGTGCAAGAGAAGCTGCTTAACAAGAGAATTTAAACTAGATTTTTACATTTTCTGTTGATTTGTCCAAAACCTGCAGCCGTAATGCTAGGTGCTTATAAGGATTGCTGTGTGGTTGCTAGGGTGTTGCTGTGCAGTTGCTAGGGCATTCTGGGTGGTGGCTAAGTTGTTCTGGGTGATGCAAGCTTTGCAAACTCCTGTTTAAATGCCTTCCTCTGTTTCAGAGAAATGAATGTGTTGGTTTGGCCTTGTGTGCATTATTAACAATGGATCAGTGTTCTGCTAATTTATTGAAAACGTCTTTAAGCTCCTGTTTCCATTTCCGCCAGATTTTCAGTGCTCTCTCATGCTGTTTGTGATCTTAACATTGCGGTATTTTCTGTTTGATGACAGTTGCACTGGTTAATTTAGTACTTGATGACAAGAACACCAGAGCAGGAAGGAGACGTTTATCTCTCGGTCTTTCTCACTTTTTCGTTCTCTCACTCTGTTTCGTCTGCTGCGGATATCCTGCCATTGGGCCGGCCGCTCCAACCTCTGCCTGCAAACAGGAAGTGACTGTGTGTCCAGTGGTGGGAGCTTCCTGTTATGACTGGCCTGTTTGCTACCACACCTATGACCAATAATGGTCTTTTTGACACAGCACCCGTATTCATTAATGCTGTAAAACATCACTGTTGCTGCTATTGCTCATACTTAGACATGAGGCATTCGGACAAACCACAGACACTGGGTGCGGTTTGTTGAAGAGAGGTGTGATGTTACTTTTCGAAGTGATCAGACTTTCGAATTTTAGCTGGTGAATGTGAAAGTCTAGTTTAAGTATATTGATTTCTAGTGTATTGATTCATTTTGTAGTCACATTTATTTATATATAGTGCTTTATATAATACAGACTGTTTTAAAGCGGATATGCGTTAATAAAACATCAAAATAATTTGATGTTGTAAGATTGGTCAGTTATTAAATTAATTCAATTTAATTGAAAAACAGCTTTATAGAAGATATAGTGTCAATATTCCACTAAGTTAAATGAAGTTGAACTAAAATTATTAAAAAAAATAAAAAAAAAAGCTTTTTGCTACCATTCATATGTTTGAGGGTCAGTTTTTTTAAAGAAATTAATATTTTTATTCAGCAAGGATGCATTAAATTGATCAAAAGTGTCAGTAAAGACCTTCATAATGTTACAAATGGTTTCTATTTCAAATAAACACTGTTCATTTGAACTTTCTATTCATCAAAGAATCCTGAAAAAAGTCAAATAAATCACAATTTCCACAAAACATTGCGCAACACAACTGTTTTCAACATTGATAATAATCAGAAATATTTCTTGAGCAGCAAATCAGCATATTAGAATGATTTCTGAAGATCGTGTGACACTGAAGACTGGAGTAATGATGCTGGAAATTCAGCTTTGATCACATGAATAAATTACATTTTAAAATCTATACAAATAGAAAACACATATTTTAAATTAGAATAATATTTCAGATTTTTTTTAATGCAGCCTTTCTAGGGACTTCTTACCAACCCCAAACTTTTTAAAGGTAGTGAACACAACTAAAGCTTACTGTGGTAGTCATTTCTATAAATAACACAGATCTTAGAGCGTCGAAGTCTACTGTAATGACACACATTTGCATGTCCTCTCCTCTTTATGTGTCATCTAAGTACATACTGAATGCACATACCCATATACCACAAACCAGGCTTTACAGAGTAATCTCTACACATTGTATTTTACTGCGCTGTATAACCTCTATGTATATTGTCTAGCATTTAGGCCAGTTCCCATTTCACTTTCACTTTGTCTTACATTAAGCCTGTAATGATAAGAGAGAAGAGATACATTGCAGCTTCAGATGCTCTAGACGACCTTTAATTAGTGCCCTGAAATGTGATTAGTTGGTTGCTCTCAGCAGGTCAGATGAGGACGTCTCAGAGAGAGTAAGGACTGAAGAAGGCATTAAAAGAGTAATGTCACAGCAGAATGAGCCTAAAACTGCTGATGTTTTATTAAAATCTCATCTTTAAATGCATCCACATTAAATAGCTGCATCTATAGATGACTTTGACCATTGCATTTTAAATAGTTCATGGTTCTTGTTTGTTTTTCGTTATAGAATAGTTCTAGACTTTGTCTAGCTGTGCTTTTTATTGCAAGAGATTTACGTAAATGGCCTTAAGAAAATTGTCAGATTATGGTCAGGTAGTAATAAAGCCAGCCTAATTCAGGGATTTTTAAGAGCTAGTAATTCACACAACCTACTCACTATTGCATTTTGAATTTACACAGGTTTGCTTTAATGGATGTTATGTTTGTTTCAGTTGAAGTCTGTATTTTAATTGATGTTTCTTTCTCATATCTCATTTAATGTGTAGAGACAACCAAAAGTAGAGAAATAAAACCAAAATTACGCTATGGTTTAGTGCAGTCGTCAAATCGCAAATGCTCCCTGTGGTTTTCTGCCGAAATACAAGCTAGTTTAATGTTTGAAAATAAAGAAATTAAAACATAATTATTAGCACTGTAATTTTAAAATAAAATATATATATATAAAAAATAATATATATTTGTTTCTTAAATACTTGAATTTAAATTTTGTTAATTTTGTTATTGTTAATATTTTTATTTAGTAGTATTAGTAGTCATAGTAATAATAATAATAATTATTATTATTATTATTAATATTATTATTGTATAGTCATATTTATATATAATTACATTTTTTTGTCCCAATTTGCAGCCCTAAAAACAAGCATAGCAAACCTGGAAAAAAGGCATTTGAAATCACAATTGCAGTTTTTAACTTGCAATTAATATATTTGCATTTCTGTTTGGTGACACAAGAGTCACAGAAATTACATACTTCATGCTTGCTTGTTTCTGAGATGATATTGCATTTTTATGTGAAATCAGAAAAATCAGTCAGGGTCATTAATGCAATGACCTCAGTGAATTTTCCCGGGATCCCTCTTGACTGAATACAGCTCAGCTTTGTGTAGCTGGACCACACCTTATCAGAGCGCAGATTCAAAGCAGTGGTCCACCTTATCTAGACCACACAGGATGACTGTTCCGGTTGCCATGACAACCGCTCCACCAGGTGTTTATGGAGATGAAGTGCTGTGTTTGCCTGTAATTACCCGAGCTTGACTTCAAAAGTCTCGAATTGACTTCTACGCTTCAGGAGACGCGGCACACGCCTGTAGACTGACGTTCATCTGGAAGCAACAATCAGCCGAGTCTGAACGCCTCCCTGGACAAAATGCTTTAGTTTGCTGAGAATGTATGCAGTATGTATGCTGAGATAGAAAGATTCATGCTTACATGCTCTTCACGCACCAGGTTTGACCCCTTAACTGTTTCAGACATTCAGGCCTTATTTGACAGGACGGTTCTGTATCTTTCACTTGTTTTGTCAGATTTGCCCGTTTGCATGTTTAGACGGGCTCCTTCTTCATGTTAACATTAGTGGCTCCTGTTTCTTTCATGTGAAGTTCTTGTGTTTACCACTGGCAGAAGCTGCGGCTCACTTCTGAAGAAACGGCAGTCGTGTTGTCGATATTGTGTCAGTCTCTCTGGTGCCGTTCTCACCAGTCATTGAGACAGCATGTCCAGTACCCTTTTTTTTACCCTTTGTTTCTTTATTTTGTGTTGTGGTTGTGTGGTTGTGTGGTTGTGTTTCTCAGTGAAGATACATATTATGAAAGTTTGTGGGATGTGCATATATAAGAAAAAGGATGTTTTATATTCCACTGTTCTTGAAGTAATTTGAAATAGAAAAGATCAATGAAGATACTGTAAGCCATTTAGTGCACAGCTAGTATATTAATGTTTTTTTTTTTTTGGCTGTTGGTGATATTCAGTATACAGCTCTGTATTTTCTAAAATTATTTATTTATTTTTTGCTTGATTAATTTATTTATTTACAGATATTTAGTGCACAGCTAGTATATTCATGTTTTTTTTTTTTTGGCTGTTGGTGATATTCAGTATACAGCTCTGTATTTTCTAAAATGATTTATTTATTTTTTGCTTGATTCATTAATTTATTTACAGTTTGTTTTAATTATATTGAGTTTTTTGGACTTTGAAAATATTAATTATTTTCATCAATAGTCATTATTTACTCACTCAGATATATATTATTTATGTATTTGCTTAAAAGGGTTTTTTTATTTGTTTGTTTATTTTATGTGTATTGAATATAATGAAAACTAAACCCTGAATCAGATCAGAGGACATAATCAAAACAACTTTTCTACACAGTTTTTCTAAATGAACACAATGCAGTATAATATTTCATAATTTATAAATATATGTTTATTTGTTCACCAGTGTAAACAGCAGCATTTATAAATGATATTGAACGACACTGTTCTGTTTAGCATTTATCGTCATATATTTTACTAAAATCTATGAAAATGTTGTGAAGAGAAATGTGGTCATTTTGAACTGATCATCAATTGAAATAGACATTTTAAAGTAGATCACAGAAAGAATTTTTAGTTTTTTGAAGGATTGGAAAACTAGTCCAAAGACAGAAAAATAACATGCAATCATTGTGATTTTCAGTGTTACTTACGTTTATATCGGCAGCAAAATCATAATGAGTATATCGTTAAAGGGGTCATATGACGTTGCTAAAAAAGAACATTATTTGGTGAAATGTGATTATAAGGTAAAAAAAAACATTATTTTCCACATACTGTACATTATTGTTTCTCCTCTATGCCCCATGCCCCGTGAAACGCGTCGATTTTTACAAAGCTCATTGGTCTGAAGAGTGAGGTGTGCTCTGATTGGCCAGCTATCCAGTGCGTTGTGATTGGCCGATCAAGCGTGTGACGGAAATGTTACGCCCCTACCATATTGTGATGCCGTGTCCCGGCGCGATTAGACAAAACCAGTAAAACCCATTATAAACGAGGCATTTGTTGCATCCAGTGGGGACATAATTTCAGATTATAATGACTTATACTGTCTTTTTACACACTGCGTTGCATCGCGCCGAGTAAACATAAAACCATGTCTGCATTTGTGATCGGAGAAACGACAAACAACAAGTGCTACTCTACACTGCTCAAAACTCACGTTTGAATCGTCAGTGGCAAATCCTTTAAATATGAAAACATACTTACAGGCTGTGAGTCAGCATTATTTGTCAGCATCATAGACTGTATAGGGTCAGCATGCGCGCCGAAGGGGAAACAGGGGAGCTGAATTCACCGGAACACCGGCATTGTAGTCTACTCTCCCAGGAAACAGTCCTCGTCCTCCGTAAAATGCGTTGCACACATCTGAATATTTGGGTTGAACTGTTCTGGAACAGTGTTGTAAATACAACTTAACCACTGATTTCTAGTTGTGTCCTCTTTTGGAAGGCCAAACAAAGTAGTTTCGCTTTCACAACGAAACACACA
>NW_015549709.1:755444-758183 GCF_001515605.1 Sinocyclocheilus anshuiensis
AAAAAAAAACATTATTTTCCACATACTGTACATTATTGTTTCTCCTCTATGCCCCGTCCTTTCTGAAACGCGTCGATTTTTACAAAGCTCATTGGTCTGAAGAGTGAGGTGTGCTCTGATTGGCCAGCTATCCAGTGCGTTGTGATTGGCCGAATACCTCAAGTGTGTGATGGAATGACCCCTTTAATATTTAATATTTCGCCCTGCCCTAGTGCACACTAAGACATTTGTGTTTCCTTTTCTCTTGTCAATGTCATACTGTCTTGTTCGCCTTAAGTATGAGTGTGTGTCCAGCGGCGATGTGAGTGTTAGAAAAACACGTCCAGTGATTATTGTAATATGCAGAGGGAGTCATGCAGAGGAAGGAAAAAAAAAGACGTCAGCCCAGCTGATCTGTAGCGTCCTGTTGAGGGACTGAAAGAGGCCAGTCTCTGCCACACTGCCGCCCTCAGCCGAGGAGAACAGCTCCTTTCTTCTGCCTCATTCCCTGCTGCTTACACAAACACATGCCATTCTCTCATCCGCACACACACTGTAGATGTTGTGCTCACAGCGAGCCGCTTTGAGCACCGTTGTTTGGTATCTGGGAATCGGGCAGGTGGGGATGGGATGCAACGAAAGCCAGCAGCTAATCGGCCTCGCATAGAGGTGCATCTCTCTCCTCCATTTACAATATGGCGGAATGGAGAACATGTTATGAAGTGAGGCTGCCTTGTTTGTTTCGCCATATGTCAGGTGGTGTTTGTGCAGTTATGGAAGTGTAATTTGGAGCGGAGGCCTTTCACGTTCCCAAAGGAGAACGCAAACTCCCCGCTCTTCATACCAACAGCAAACATATGTCACGGTCGTTGGAATTTGGGTTGCTTTGTAACATGTCGTGTGTCTGGGCTTGTGTTAATCCATGATAAATGGCATTCGATGACAGGGTCATGAGAACACGCATATGGCCTGTTAATTGCTTTGTGTTCATATTCGAAAACAAAATAACAGATGACTGCACACTACCAGCAAAACAGTACAGCAGACGTCCACATCATGAAATGTCTTGTTGACCTTGTTGTTTTCTGTTTGTGTTTGATTGTATAAATTAACATATAGCTAAATTTATTAGCTTAATATTCATGAATGCATAACTTTTAGATTCATTTATATACAGCCTTTTAATCAGCGGAAAAAGTCTGTTGGGATTGGTGATATTACCTAAAAAAAAACATTTAATGGGATCTTTTGGCATGCTGTTATAAATATACTAAGATTTTGTACATACTCATTTGTATTTTGCATACTATTTGGGATGGATAGTAATGGAATTGGGATATAGTGTGAGAAACCGAGCACATTCAAGCATCTTATGCTGTTTTCTGTTGTTTTTATATTTTTCAGGCCCTGCAGAAGTTGGCGAGTCAGTATTTAAAGAGGGACTGGCCTGGGATCAAACCAGATGACCGGAGGACAGACTACAGGTGAATAAAACGTCCTCTTTAACAAGTTTAGGGTGAAATCATAAGGATCTTGTTGTTTAATGACTGTTGTTTCCCTATGGGTGCTTTACAGTGATAGTTTGTGTTTCCTGAATCTTATAGCATAGCCATAATTATGTTTCAGAGTCGTCTAGTGATTAATTTCATTGCGATTCTACTGTAGAAAATAGAAATGTCAGTGTTTTTCTATAAATCTAAATCAACGTCTAAAGGGATAGTTCACCAGAAATTAAAGTTTTGTCATCATTTACTCACCCTCGTGGTGTTCCATACCTGTATGATTTTTTTCTTCTGCTGAACACAAAAGAAGATATTTTGAATTATGTTGGTAACCAAACAGTTGCTTGTACCTAATGACTTCCATATTACGAAAAAAAAAAACCTATGAAAGTCAATTGGTAACAGAAACTGTTTGGTTATCCACATTCTTCAAAATATTCAAAAGAAAGAAATTCATACAGGTTTGGAACAACTTGAGGGTGAGGAAATGTCGGCAATTTTTTCATTTTTGGATGAACTATACCTTTAAGAGAAATTGGGCCAAAAATTGTCAAACATTTTATGGCTACTGTAGGATTGCCATTTTATTTTTTTGATTGACAGTTTGCATGGTAATGAATATTTGGATAGCTGTTTGAAATGAACTACTTGAATTAAATCAAATGGCCGCCCCACTTCAGTGACTAGGAGCCAATCTATCGACTTTATTCAAATAGATGCTTTTCCTTAGGTAGGAAACATTTTATTTACCTTAAATAAGTTCATCATGATCATGACTGACCATGTGTGAAGCAAAGTTCCAGTTTTGAAGGACGACCTGTGAATAAATCGCCATCTGAATGCAGTGGAAGTTTTGTTGCGAAGGAACTATGCTAATGTTCTTTTTCTGTACATGCATGCAATCAGACACTGTCCGAATAGGGCTCCTGCTTTTGTTTGCATGGGAATAGCACTCCATAAATAGTGTTTGCAATCAGTAACCATGTTTTTCCTGCTGCAGGAATGTTTATGGAGTGTGGCGGGCTTATCTTGAAGGCACCGTGCAGGTGACCCAGTCTCGACTCAACGTCTGCGAGAACTACAAGAACGAGATTTCAGACCCCGCCAAAACCTTACGCCTCTACAAAGAACAGCAGCTGAAAAGGGTACCAACTTCGGTCCTGTGTCCTGTGCCCTGATCCATCATGTAATTCTTTAACATCCTCTCTCTCTGTCTCTCTCTCTCTCTGTCTCTCTCTCTCTCTCTCTCTCTCTCTCT
>NW_015549709.1:758488-775236 GCF_001515605.1 Sinocyclocheilus anshuiensis
TCTCTCTCTCTCTGTGTCTCTCTCTCTCTGTGTCTCTCTCTCTGCTGTCCCGCGACGGCCACCCGCAGTGCATTGAGCAGTTGGGTCGGATCCAGGCAGAGCTCCAGGATTCAGTGAAGGATCTGGCCAAGTCCAAAAAGAAATACTTTGAGCTGGAGCAGATGGCCCAGGCTGTGCGGGAAAAGGCCGACATTGAGTCCAAGTAAGTGCGTCTGGTATTGCAGGTGCAAACGGTCCCAGAGGTGCCCAGATCAGAAACACACACTTCACAAGTGCTTGTCCCGTTAATTAAAGAATAACCACTACGTTCTCAGAAGAAAAAATGTATGAAGCTGTCACTGGGGCGGTACTCTAAGTTACAAAAGCTACTTCTTTGTACCATGTTTACCCCTAAATGATACATATTAATACCTTAAAGGTGCATGTTAATACTTTAAAAGTGCATATTAGTACCTAAAATGTACATAGTACCTTTTGAAAAGGTAAGTTACACTTTATCAGTTCATGCATTCCTTTGGAATCAAACCCATAACTTTGGTGTTGCTTGCGCCATGCTCTGCTGGAATGCCTTTTCCGTAAAAATTTGCATATCTGAGAGTTGTAATTGTATTATTTTTCAATACAGCTTAGATCCTTTTACATTTATGTAAATTACATACATTTTTTAATTTATGTACATTACATTGGGAATCGAACCCATGACCACAGCATTGTAAGCACCGTACTCTGCTGTTTGAGCTTTTTGAGCCTTTTCCATAAAAATGTGCATATCTTGGTATTGCAGTTTAATTATTTTTCAGTAGAGCTTAAATCCTTTTATTTACATTTACATTTGTGTATTTGGTGAAGCAACATGCATTGCATTGAAAGCAGGCTTTATCAGTTCATACATTCCATGGGAATCAAACCCATGACCTTGGCATTGCTTGCAACATGCTCTACTGTTTGAGCTACAGGAATGCCTTTCCTATAAAAAAGTGTGCGTATTTTGGTTTTATTTTTTTAAGTAGAGCTTGAATAATTTTACATTTATTTACATTACATTGGGAATCAAACCTATAATCTTGGCATTGCTAGCGCTGTGCTCTACTGTTTCAGCTTTTTTAGCCTTTTCCAGAAAATGTGCATATCTTGGTAATTTTATTATTTTTCATAAAAAAAATAATAAAATAACTTTTTTTTACACTTTATCAGTTCATGCAATCCCTGGGAATCAAACCCATGACCTTGGTATTGCTAGCGCCGTGCTTTACTGTTTGAGCTACAGGAATGCCTTTTCTATAAAAATGTGCATACCTTGGTACTGTAATTTTAGTTTTCAGTAGAGCTTAAATCCTTTTACTTTTATTTACATTTGTGTATTTGACTGACACTATCATGCAAAGTGAATTGCATTCAAGGTGCACTTTATCAGTTCATGCATTCCCTGGGAATCAAACCCATGACCTTGGCATTGCAAGCGCCATGCTCTACTATTTTTCATAAAAATTTGCATATTTTGGGTATTGAAATTTAAAATGTTATTGCACTGAGCGGTTTTCCACCTTATCGAAGATATTAGGCTCAGAATCACAAACTCAAAGCATTAAAAGTGCCAAAGAATATAAAAGATGTGTCGTTGAGTTGAGATGCCTTCATTAAATATGCATTTCCATGGCTGATACTTAAGCCCCCAGTAGGGAATACCCCACTCTGTTCAAAGCAATTTATTAGCCTGATGCAGAATTTGTTAAACACACTTAACCATCTCTCTCCATCTTTAAGGGCCATTTGTACCCACACTACAATTGCCATTCCAAAGCCTCTGCCAAGACCGGATTAGACGGAGAGGTGAAAGACGAGTCCAGTGGCATGGTGTTGTGAGCTCCTCGCTCAGTTTTTCTATTGATTTTGGCTATTGATGTTGTCCTTCTTAGCATAGCTTGGCAGTAAAGCTGAATTAGAATCAGTTATTGTTCTCAGCAGTAGGAGGAAGATGGGAGAGAATCTGTCTTTGTTCTTAATTTCATGCAAACTTGATGAATCAAATTGTATCAGACCCCAAAACAACTCTGATCTCTAATGAATAGGGCTCTGTGATGTGGGTGTAATCTCTGAATCCAGATGTAAATCTAACATAAGCAGAAAATTGGATGTTAAGATTAAAATGTTGAATTTTCATAGGTGGTTTGTGCAAATTTGTCCATCTTGTGTTCATGAATTTGAACATAGTTGGTCATAAAAAAGCAACTTTTGGTTTCAAAGAATATAGTAGTTCACCCAGAAATTAATCATAATATTGTTATCATAACCCAAATTACCTTTTTTTTCTCCATGGTACACAAAATAAGTGGTTTTACAAAGTGTCTTAAATGCTCTTTTCTGTGACCAAAAACATCATGATATAAGTAGTCCATATAACGTATGTGCTATAGTCTTCTGAAGTCATTTGATTGCTTTATGTGAGAAACGGTTATTTGCTGATAATCTCACTTGTGCTTCCACATTTTCAAACTTGGCACATCAAGATACCAAGTCATGCAGTTTGACATCAATGTCACCAAATGGCTTTGGTTTCAGTATGCAGAAGCATGAATAAGAGCTGCAGTGGAGGGCAGTGATATTTTAGTATTATTATACTATTATGTTCTATTATATACTATTATATTCACTATTATGAATTAATATTTATTAATATTTTGAATTAGCAATTACAACTGTCATTGTATAGTGAAGAGTAGTGTGCACATTGTTCAAAATATCTCCTGTTATGTTCCACAGAAGAAAGACAAGTCATACATGTTTTAAATAAAAAAAAATTTTTGGGTGAACTGTTCCTTTAAGATAAGAAGTCATCTCAGCAATGGCAAAACCAGGTTGCAGGAGTGATCCACTCTAGTTTGATTTATAATGTCTGTTTCCTCCTCGACACAAATCCGGGATGGATTTGATCTGGGCTTTCGTTTATCCTACCTGTTCCTTCCGCCGGGTCTGATATAATCTGTGATTTATAATACCTGCTCTGTGTTCTCTCAGGTCGAAGCTGGGTCTGTTCCAGTCTAGGATAAGTTTACAGAAGGCCAGTGTGAAGGTAAACACCACCGTCTGTCTGTTTCTTTGAGAAACATTTTGCTTCCACTCTAAAACCTGATTTACTCTTTATACCATGTTAGTGTAGCATGACCACTATGTTTTTGGGTCTTCTGTCAAGCACAACTTTGGACTGTGCTGGAGGGGAATTTGAAAAAAAATTAACATTTTGTAATATTTTGCACAGCTGGACTAGAGTAGAAGTAGATGATTTACACTTTGAAGTTACAAAAAGGCACCATAAAAGTAGTCCATACAGCTCATACACTATATTTCAAGTCTTCTAATAGTGTTAAGTGAGGAAAGGCCAGAATTTGGATGTGACCGATGGCAGTTCAGGTTGAACTGAATGATACAGTGTTGGAATGGCTTGATGCACTGTCCCTTTATATTGATGTCTTAGAAGCTTGTGCTTTGCACTTCTTGAAGTTTTGGACCTCGTGTGTGTTTCAGTTGAAAGCGAAGAGGAGCGATTGTAACTCCAAAGCGACCCATGCGAGGAACGAATATCTTCTCACATTGGCGGCTGCTAACGCACATCACGACCGCTATTACCAGACCGACCTGGCCAACTGCATCAAGGTGAGCACCACAGCGATGCAGTGTTATTTTAGTATTTATATATATATTTATAAATATATTTGTACTTACATTTTTTTTTTTTTAGTGTTTTAAGATCTAATATTTATATTTTATATTATTTCAGCTTTATTTCAAATACCAAAAATTATTTTGAATAGTTTTAGGTAGCGATAACACATCAGCGATGACCTCTGAACCAAGCATCATAAAGGCATTGAAAGCCCTTAATTAATTCTTCCGTTTAAAAAAAACTTGCTTTGATGTTTTCTAAATTGTCCTTTTGAGGACTTCTCTTGGTGGATGAACTTGTCATGTGGGTGGAGTTTGCTACATGTCAACAGTGCTTAATTTTATTGAATATTAGAGTATTGATTTCATAATTCCTGTTGTTGGTTATGTATTGCACATCTTAAAGTTTTACAAGAGTCATGTCTGTTGGCATGAATCTAGAACAGTGGGTCAGACAATGATGTAATCTATGGGCAGATCAAACTATGTACTTCCTGTGTAGATTTCCTCACAGGAAAAAGCTCCCTTGCAGAGAGAAATAGTTGCATGCTTTCTTTCTCTGCCCAGTATTGCTCATTTACAACTGGATAAGAGAGGTCTACTCTTATGTCACTGAATGTGTTTGCATGCATGAAGTTGTAGAAACTACTTGACCGCCATTCTGGTGTGTGCATGTGTGTTTGTTTTAAAAACTGAGAAAGGTGATAAAATCTCCTCAGGTGTTTCTAAAAAGCATTGTGTCTTGCATGTAAACACACTCGCTGACTGGAGACTATATTACGGTTTCTTTCTTGTGCAGATGTTAAATGCTTGTAATGGCTGATTACGTAACTGAATGTTTGGTGTTTGTGGTCCAGCATATCTGGCTGTGTGTGTAAGGACACTGAAGCACGTCTGGTATGTGTTCACATGCAGCGCCTCCACGCTCATGGGACTTAATCACAGCTCAGAGAACAAGGGTGGGATTAAAATGTAGAAAATGTAGAAATAATCAAAGATTTGTTGATCAAGCTATGTTGCACCATTTAATTTTAAACACAGATTAACAAATCGGGGATTAAAATTATAACCTGAGTTTAAAACGAGTAATTTTGTCTGCCATGATAGATTTGTTATTGTAATCAAACAGCAATAGTGTTAATATTGCATTTCCTTTTAACCTGTATGTTTAATTCACAACTGAGACTTAAATCAGAGTTTATAGTAATGGAGTAACAGGATTAAAGGTAAACTGTTTTAAATGTAAACTGTTTTAAATGTAGGCCTAAATTAAAACCAGGATCAAACTGATGGTTTGAATGTAAGTCTGCTACGTTAGGTACAACAGAATTATTAGATAAACCGTGATTTAATCTAGATTTAATCTTAAAATTTATTTGGTGCAGCCCACGAGACTTCTACCTTTATTTAATGACAGTGACTTAAAAGTCAACATGAAATAGCATTCACAGACCATTTTATTTCCAAATGAAACACTGCTTTAACACGGTTGCCGTGGGTTGTTTTTCATGTCCGCGGGTTGAAAAACGACCCCACTAACGTGATATTTAGCCCCTGGAATGCGAATTTTACCAGGGGAACCCCGCCAAAACATGCGTATTTTATCCTCGGAACGTTGGTTTTGTACATTTAATTTTTGTTTAACGTTATTAATAAAAATGTTGTTCAATTAGCATGTTTTTGTGTTTTACTTTGGTACCGAAATTGGTACCGAGAACCGTGGATTTTCACTGGTATTGGTACCGAATACTGAAATTTTGGTACTGTGACAACACTAGCAGAAAGTGTCCTGTAAGGGGTAGGTTTAGGTGTAGGGTTGGTGTAGGGCAATAGAATATAAGGTCTGTACTAGGGCTGTGCGATTAATCGAAATCGAAGCGAAATCGCAATTTGAGATGTTGCGATTTGCTAATTGCAAAGCCTGCGATGTGGACGCGATATTACTCTGTTCCAGAGCATATGCATGACTGCCAGCCTTGAACTAAAGAAAAACGTATGCAACTTAAGCTTCAAAATGACAGACAATGAACAAAAAAGGTAATCTGCAAGAGCTGCATCACAGCCCATATCAAAAGCTCCCTTATCGGTTCTGTTTTCAGTACTGGAGAATAAAAGATACATTCTTAGATTAAAAAACAAAATTCTCCAGCTAGTTGCCAAGGAAAAATTTTTCATTTAGTTTAACTTGATGTACTAAAATAACTAAAACTGAAATAAAATTAACAACATATAGACATATACAAAAAATAAAATAAAAAATGACAAAAACACATTGCTAAAACTTATTTTATAAGTTTTATAAAAAATATAAAATATAAAAATAAAAATTAATTCAAAATATGAATAAATATGATGATACTAAAATAACACATCCTGAGCTGCGAAAATATAAGTCCATTTTGCACTGGATGAATGGATAAAACATTTAGTCTAATATAATGAAATATTTATGATTTATATTTTGGTTAGAATGCACATCTCCATCAATAGAGCCAGATGGTGTAGAGTTTTCAAGCAGGTGTTAACAGGGCTATGCTTAACCAACCAAAACTTGACCTTTTAGTGACGTCACCTGAAAAGGAAATTGATTTCAGAGGTGGAGCAGGTTATTACACTTTGATGAAAGAGATGATGACAATTGTTTTCCCCCTTTGGAACAATGTGCACTGATGAATCATTCACAGTAAAACCAGAAGCATGCATTAGTACTGTAAATAGGGTAATTTTGATTTCACGTTGGCTTTAACAAAACTCATGAACGGTCCGAGCACTGAGCCCGTTTGCAAAGACATTTTTTCCAATTATTCAGGCCTTGAAAGATGTCGAGTGTCCGCTGATGTTGTGCGGTCGGGTCAGTGGATGTATGTGCCAGAATAAATCAATGCTTCATCTCCACAGACTGACAGACGCTCCAGTCATGGCCTTATTTAGTGATGCAAACCCTCTAGAATTCTTCAACATCTTTCTTAATCTTGGACCTTTGGGAGCAGATATCTGGGAGAATGTGCTGGCAAAAAGACCGCCACATCCCCAAAGATACATAGCATTCTTTAGGCAAACTTTTCTAAATCTGACGTCAGAGTATATGCTTGTCAAATTCGAAATTACACAAGCATAAAAAATTGGTTCTTCAGGGGTTCTTTGGGGTGGTTGAGGTGCTATATATCAAGAAGCCCCTGTATTAGTTCTTTAAAGGTTTTCTAACTCTCTCTTATTCTCTTAGTTTATTTGGGAAAGGATTAAAAAATGACATTAAAATACAGTGTATTTCCTGAAGATAACGTGGTTCTCAACCTTTTTGCACCCAAGGCCCCCCTATAAGGAAATATTCCAGGGCCCCCACACCTCAGAAAAGCATACAATTGATTCAAAAGAGCTTTTGCCATTGTAGTAAATTCCCATTCATAGCAAACATATGAGAGTGGAGTAACATAGCTAAAATCTGAGGCGGAGAATGGGCTTCCTCTTATGTATATCGCTGTATAACACCTTTAAAGATATAGCACTTAAAGTGGTTCCCCTAAGATTACGAGCTAATGAACCACTTTTAGTGCTATTTAGCACAATTTTTTTTTAGAGTGTAAGAGCTTTATGTTAACATTTTTTAAGGAGAAGTTTTATTTGTAACTGCAGAAGTGATGCATTTCGAACAGACTGTTGCAAGACACTTAAAAAGTCACATGGCTTCATGGGTGATGGAGAATTGAAACAGATTAACAAAACTAAAGCAATACACTTTAAAAGATGACAAAGTGAAATGTCTTAAACCCCCTTAACCATGATGAAAGTCACTCTTATCAAAGTCACATGTATTTTGCAGCAACACAAATACAAGGCACCATTATTCAGTACATAATTAAATATATTATTAATAATATGAAATAATTATTTCATCAATTAGTATGGTTTGTTAGCTTAACTCTTGTCTATTTACAGTTCCCAGGCAACTTGCATTTATTCAGACCTTTAAAATATACATTTGAAAATATAATTTGTATATTGTTTTTCTGTATGAAGATTATTTGATTGGTTGGTTTTATTGTAACTATTTTACTATTTACTATTACTATAATTTTTTTTTTTAATCTTGTTATTTTATTTGATTCAATCTTATTGGCATCCGTCTTATTGAGTATCGTTGATATACTATTATAGTTTTTATTAATATTTTGATTTATATATATGGGTGTAAATATAAAGTTTAGTTAAAGTAATTTTGTTTATTTTGTTTGTTAGTCATATTGGGGTTTTGTCATTTTTTATAGTTTTTGTATATCTATATAGTTTTTACATTTTTATTTCTGTTTTAGGTGTTTTAAGTTTTTTATATTTTATTTCAAGTAACAAAAAGTAAGTAGTTCAGTTTTAGTTAACTATAATAATCCTGTTTTGCTTTCAATTGAATTGTATTTTTAATTAAAGCAAGCAACTTCACGGGTCACAGCTGTGCACATATCAGCCATTTTGTTCATTTCTTTAGAAGTTTGTATCAGATTGTTAATCTGTTGTTTAAATCTTTCTCTTTTATTTCTGCACTTTTACTCATGATCAGACCAGACGAGCATATAAGTGAGCATTTTTCCACTTGATCTGGTCTCATTTGTCTCGTAACGCAGCTATCAGATTTGTTTCTCCACTGCATCCAGAACTGCTAGTCTCCTCGTGATCTTACCGGAGGACATCATCTTTGTTCCACCCGCTTTGTGTTTAACCGCAAGCGAGACGAATGCAATCTGAATGAGAGCGAGAGAGAGAATCTGGCTTAAATTATTGATAGATGGAGAGTCTGTGCTTCAGGCTCCACCAAATGCTGAATAACCGGCCCACTACAGCCCTTCTCCTCATCTCCCATTGGCTGAGCCGTAACCTTGGTTACGGTCAATATACTATAGCTGTACATCTATGACTTGATTATTGATGAGAATAGTCTCATCAGTCATATTTCCAGATATATTCTTAGATATACATTCCATTGTTGTCAGGACGGATTTAAGGACTTATTTTTCCGTCTTTTCCAATTTTTCTTTTCCTTTCACATTTTTTTTCCTATCATAAGTGTTTCCAGTGTTTCTGTGGCAGTTGCTCCATAGCGCCCCCTGCTTTATAAACCTCAAATTGGCACATGAATGCACAAATCCACATGAATGGAATACTTCCGGTTAATTTACAAGTTAAACTCATAGACTAAGTGGCATATTGTCAGTTGCCATAGAAAATCATTTTGCTTGTTCCTCAGGGTTTTCATGTATTTTAAAAGCAGAAATCACAATTAAAGTAATGCACTTCCAATGGAAGTTAATGGGCCATGCATTCAAAAGTTTCAAAGCAGAAATATGGTGCTTCCATTTTTTGTAAAAATGTGTTTTAGCTGTAAAATGTCTGAATTTTCCACACACTTATGTGTTAGTGTATATGCCATTTTGGTATACTCTTAAATATAGTGTTTTAAAAGTTTATTACTTTGCCGTGTGCTTTCACTGTGCGCTTATTTTACAAACATTAAAAAAAAAAAAAACTGATTCAATAATAATTTGGTGAAACCTGAAACTTTGTTTTGAGCTTGATGCACATTTCCATAATAAATCTTGAATCACTTCATTAAATTCAGCACAATTTTAACATTTCTAAATTGCAAGATCTGTTGCAGCACTTTTTGCGTAGATACCTCGGATTTCACATTGCATCATGATCCTGTTTTGAGTAGGTCTCTCTTTTAGTCCTTATTTTGCCTTATGTTTAACGGCATCTCCGAAGTTCAAGAGAGGGGATTTTCTGCTTTCAAGATTGGCTGTGGGTTTTCCCCACAGTTTGTCATTGTTGTTTTGTACTTGTAAATGTGAGGAAAGAGGTGAGAGCAGCTTCATGTCAGATGTGTGTTTTGCATGTATTCTTAGCTCCTATACCTGTTTTTGTGTGTGAACCTGCCGTCATCTACAAACACCATCAGCATGTTTTTTTATAGAAAGTTGACATTTACTGAACTGTGAGATAATGTGGCCTCCCTAGAAACACCCAAATGCACATATATTTCTATATATATATATACAACTAACATGCCTGCTGGAAGCTTAAATGAGAAGCACATCCAAAAATGGCAATGCTGTCATCATTTACACACCCTCATGTTGTTCCAAACCTGTATGTCTTTCTTTCACATATCTTGTGACCAATTACTGACTAGTATCTATTACCATAGAGTTTGAAACAACATGAGGGTGAATAAATGATGTGAAAGTGAACTAACCATTTAAATCACTACTACTTCCACTACCATTCAAAAGTTTGGGCTCACTTTCTGTTTATCACAGTATCCTGAAAAAAGTATTTATATCACACAAAAATATGAAGCAGCACAATTTTCAAAATGAATAAGAAATGTTTCTTGAGCAGTAAATCAGTATATTAGAATGATTTCTGAAGATCATGTGACACTGAAGACTGGAGTAATGATGCTGAAAATTCAGCTTTGATCACAGCAATAAATGACATTTTAAAACATGTGCAAATATAAAACAGTTATTTTAAATTGTGATAATATTTCACATTATTAAGTGAAAGTGACGTGATGTGTGGCCAAGTGTGGTGTCTCTTTGCATTTAATCCATCCAAGTGCGCACACACACAGCAGTGAGTAGGGCACACACACACAACGTGAACACACACCCGGAGCAGTGGGCAGCCATTTTTGCTGTGGCATCCAGAGAGCAATTGGGGGTTCGGTGTCTTGCTCAAGGGTCTCACCTCAGTCATGATATTGAAGGTGGAAGAGAGCGCTGGTCATTCACTCCCCCCACCTACAATCCCTGCTAGACCTGAGACTCGAACCCGCGATATTTGGGTTACAAGTCTGACTCTCTAACCATTAGGCCACTACTTCCATCTTACAGTCTTTTGAAAGGTAGTGTATAGTGTTGAATATTAACTTGTGTTATAAAAAACTACAATGATTTAATTTAGTTTAGGTGAACTTTTTTTTTCTTCTAAAACTCACATTATAGACTTAGTATAAAAATGTATAAAAATAGTCTGCATATACATTTTGATAGGCTCTATTTATAGCCAGCAGACGGCTTTTGCTAAATGTGCACCACAGGTTCATATCGAGACTTGTGTGTGTTAAAGTGAAGCATTTATTATGCAGCAGAAGTGTTTGTTCAGCTGATGCTTGTGTTTGCTTTATGTCTTTTGCTGTGTTGTGTGTGTATGTGTGTGTTCCCGTCCGTCCGGGTGCGCTTGTAACCACGGGCCACGTGAATTATAGTTTTTCACACATGGAGACACATTTGGGTATGTTTTCAGAGAGTTTGTGAATGTGTAGCCTTGACAAAATAAGCAAGCTTAAAGGAATAGTTCACCCCCCAAAAAACTGAGAATTTGCTGAAAATTTTCCTCACTTTGAAAGTTTCAGGCCATCCGAGATGTAAATGAGGGGTAATACTTTTTCATTTATAAATCACTATCAAGCATTATATAATTGTTAACGGATCATTAGTTAATATATATTCAAATAGCTAGAGATATGAGATAATGTGCTTGTTAATGATCATATGAATTGAAAGTTTAATGACATTTGTAAGCATTTCAATTTCCATGAAATAATGATCTGTTAATCATTAGGTAATGTTTCATAAGTTCTTAAGTTAATAATTAGTAAGCATTACCAAGCATGTTATCTCATATTTCCAGCTATGTGAATATATTAAAGGCACAATATGTAATTTTTTGCCGCTAGAGGGCGCGTATTCAATGGATATTTTAATAAAAAAATCTTACATATTGTGCCTTTAACTAATGATCTGTTAAGCATTATATAATGTTTATTAAAGATTTATTAATGAAAGTTTTTATAAAGTGTTACCTAAATGGGTTTGTTTCTTCATGGAAGCAGATTTGCTCAGCAACGGATCCTCTGCGGTGAATGGGTGCCGTCAGAATGAGAGTCCAAACAGCTGAAAACATCACAATAATCCACAAGTAATCCACACCACTCCAGTCCATCAGTTAAAGCTGCATGTTTGTTAAAAATTAGTTAATATTACTTTCTCCACTAAAAAAGATGTCTCGTCTGAATCGGGAGAGAAAAATGCAGATATCAAGCACCGTTCACCGTTTGTAGTGAAAACAGTCCAAAGCCGTTCTAAACAAATTTGTCTGTGGATTTGTCTCATTTTGATGTGAGAGGGCAACAGAAGATGGACTTTTTCTACTGGAGGAAATGTTATTATGGATAGAGGATTTGTATTTTAGCCGGAAGAAACGGTTTGAAGCTAAAAACGCTCGCCTTTATCAGCTGTTTGGACTCTCATTCTGACGGCACCCATTCACTGCAGAGCATCCATTGGGGAGCAGGTGATGTAATTTCTCCAAATCTGATGAAGAAATAAACTCATCTACATCTTGGATGGCCTGACGGTGAGTAATTTTCATTTCTAGCTGAACTATTACTTAAAACTATTACTTAAAATCTCTTGCAACTTTGAAAGGCGAGAAAACAACAGCAAGCTGGTCCCGCTGCTCTCTGACCACGGCTCTCACACATGGACGTTATGGAGTTTGAGTGTGGTGGGTGGAGGTAGACATGATCCTATCAGAAGGAAGCACAGCCTCTTTCTCCATCTCTCTCTCTCATGCATACGGCACTCAAGTGCTTCCTGACAGTGGCGCCACCTGTTGTAACCCGACGGAGCCCGTGAATCCAGACCGGCTCGTGGTCGGGTCTGTGTCATTTCCAGCTCACTCATACAAATCCAAGCCTGTTTCCAAAATACATTCCTTCCCAGTGCCGCTGAACATGGAGGGAGCAGGAGAGAGAGAGGGAAAGCAGAGGTTTCGAGTTTTGTTTTTGCGCGTTGAGGCCTTGGAATCTGAACTGGCTAACCTTTCCCAGCAGCTGCTGCTGTTTGAACAATCTGCTCTGATCTGAGTGTCACACAGTCCAGAGAAAACACTCGTTTGGCCACAAGGGGGCTGATGGGACGCTCTGTCCTTCTTTCTGTCTCTCATACAAATGCGTTTGGTGTCAGTTAAAGGGGTCATATGATGCTTTTTTAAAGATCATTATTTGGTGTAACAGAATATGTTGACATGCTTTAATGTTCAAAAAGCACATTATTTTTCAAATACTGTACATTATTGTAGGTCCTCTATGCCCCGCCTCTCTCAAACGCTTCATTTTCTACAAAGTCCCTCCTTCCGACAAGCGCAGTCTGCTCTGATTGGAAAGGAAAACTTGAAATCGCATCATATGACCCCTTTAACTGACTATTTTTTTGTTTCTGTTGTTTTGTTTTGTCTGTTTTTTTTATCATTTCATTCTGTTGGTTCATTCTGTTATTCTATTGTTCTTTGTGTCTTTCTATCTGTTTCTTTCTATCGTTCTAAATTCCCTATCACTTTTTTTATACGTTTTTTCCTCATCATTCCACCATTATTGTTCTTTCTGTCATTCTATCTGTTTGTCGTTTTATCTATCATACTTTCTGTCATTCTATATTATTTTAATATGTCATTCTGTCAGTTTTCAAACATTCCATCTGTCTTTCTTTTTGTCTTTATTTTTGTCTTTTATCTATTTTTCTGTCATGTTCTTTCAATTCTGTCTGTTGTTCTTTGTATCTTTCTATCTGTTTCTTTCTATGCTTTTAAGCTATATCATTCTATAGTTTTTTTATTCTACCATTATTTTTCATTCTTTTTGTCATTTTATCTGTTGTTCTTTCTATCATTTTCTATATTTCTGGCTTCTTATTCTTTTTTATATTCTACCATTATCTAACATTGTTTTTAACCATTCTATCTGTCCATCATTGTATTGTTTTTCGATATTTTTCTGTTTATTGCTCTGTCTTTCTGTCATTTTTCTATCATTTTGTCTCATTCATTCTTTATTTTTTGTCGTCTTTATCATTTTGTTCTGTCATTATTTCTATTGCTCTATCATTTCATCATTATGTTGTTTCATTCTGTCTATTGTTCTTTAAATCTTTCTGTCTTCTTAATTCTGTCATAGTTCTTTTGTTTTGCTCCTATTCTACCGGTATCTAATATTCTTTCTTTCATTCTATCTCATCCGTCATTTGTCATTTCTATCATTTGATTATTTTTCTATATTTTTCTCTGTCTTCCCATGTGTCATTCTTTCTATCATTCTATGTTTTTTATATTTCTGTCATTATTTTAATTCTTTCCTCCTATCTGTCATTCTGTCTATCATTCTATTGTTCTGTCAACCATTCTGTCTTTTTTTGCTTAAATCTGTCTGTTGTTCTGTCATTCTTTCTGTCTATCCATCATTCTATCATTCTCATTTCACTTTTTGTAACCTCTGACCCTTTCTGAAAGCACAAGGTCATTTGTTATTTATTCAGTTCAAACACAGACTGTGTAATCTGTCTTTCTCTGTGTCTGTCTGTCTGTCTCTCTCTCTCTCTCTAGGGTCTGGAGGGGAACGTATACGACCATGTGAAGGATTATCTGATATCCTTTTGTCGGACCGAGCTGGAAGCGTTTCAAGCTGTCCACAGCACCTTCCAGTTCCTGCTGGAGAAGTCCAGTCGAGTGAGTCTCTCTCTTCTTTCTTAGTCTCATCACGCTCTCAATTTCCCTCTTCATTCCCAGAAATAGATTCCCTCTGCCAGCGCCTCATTATCGGCTCCCCTATGAAGAAATCCCCTCTCACACACACATCATTCCTCCGCTGCGCTGACAAACACATCTGTCTGAGCACCATTTCACTGCCCAAGGGGGCCTAATTTTACATACCACTATTGTGACGCGTGTGTGTGTGTGTGTAAGAGAGAGAGAGAGAGTTATGCAAGGATCTTTCCTGCACTAGCTCTTAAAGGGATAGTTCACACAGAAATGATCATTCTGTCATCATTTACTCACCTTCCAACCTACTCAACTTCCAAACCTGCATGGTGTTCTTTCTTCTGCAGAACACAAAAGATATTTTGAAGAACACTGAAATTCAATTTAAATTGTGTGCACGAAATAGCACTGAGATGGATTATGTTCCAAGAAGAAAGAAAGAAAGTCAGTTTTTGGGTGAACTCTCCCTTTGAAGGAACATTTTTACATGTCATATAAACTTGCGTTATCTTGATATGTTTGTGAATTAGTTGTGTTGTCATGTCCAGGTGATGCAGGACTTCAACCAGCAGCTGTTCCTGCAGGAGAACCCAGTGTTTCACAAAGCACAAGACTTCCAGTTCCAGCCCAGCGACAGCGATATGGTGAGTTTCACGCATGTGTGTTTATAAACTGCACTGCAATCAAGGAATCATGTACTAATGTTCAAAAGTTTGGGGGCAGTAAGATTTTTATTTTTTTTTTCCAGCAGGGTTGCAATATATATATATATATATATATATATATATATATCTCTCAAAAGTGACTGTAAAGACATTTATAATGTTACAGTTCCAACTTTGTTCATCAAAGAATCCTTAAAAATAAAATGTATCACAACTTCCACAAAAATATGAAGCAGCACAACTGTTTTCAACATTGCTAATAATCAGAAATGTTTCTTGAGCAGCAAATCAGTATATTAGAATGATTTCTGAAGATCATGTGACACTGAAGACTGGAGTAATGATGCTGAAAATTCAGCCTTGCATCACAGGAATAGATTACAGTTGAAAACAGATATTTTAAATTGTAATAATATTTCACAATATTACTGTTTTTACTGTATTTTGATCAAATAAATGCTGTCTTGGTGAGCAAAAGACACTTCTTTCAGAAACATTAAAAAAATCTTACCAACCCTGAACTTTTGAACAGTAGTGTACGTTTACAGAAAAATGTGTTCTATTCGTATAATCACTTTAGATTGAGAATATCTCAATTCTCTATCATCGCAAATTACAATTTATTTAGTTTGAACCGTGCTATGGCAGGGAATCCGCCTCTAGTTTTCACATCAACTTCTTATTTTTGGTTGGTTTCATTATTCAGCGCATCAGCGCTCTCTCTTCTTGTCTTTCTCTTGGTCTTCTCTCTATTTAAAGGTTTAAATTGTGTTCAAATGTTTCAGATTTTATTCAGCGTTAACAACGTCATCGACACATACCTCACAACTGTGCCGAAAAAACGCACAAATTTCATCATCACCTTCTATTTTTAGCCTGACGCTTCTGAGAGTCTCTGGGAACAGAATCTCTCGTTCCTGTGGTGATGAAGAAACATCCCGCTGTTTAAACTCTCGTCTGTCTCTTCTCGGGCTTTAATCACCACTCGTTTTGGGATCGTTCTCTCGTTATGCTTCAGTTCGGCTCGAGTGTGATTGATATTTAGTTAGTGTTCCTCTTTGTATCTGTCTGCATTCTTCTGTCCTATTTTAAATTTTAGTTTCAATTTAGAGTGCTTTAATGTCATAACAACTAACTTGGTGACATTTTAACATGCTAATTTAATACAGTGTCATACACGGACTATACGATTTTGAAATAAAAACTGATGCTTCCGTCAGAGCAATTCAAGCTTGAAAGTACCGCCTAAATGGGAATCATGTTTGTGTGAGTCTGTGATCAATTCAGCCTGGTCAATTAAATCTACACCAGACCGTCTCGAGACAGTGACAGGCTTTTGTTAATATGAAATTGAAATATATTGACTTAATATAAGCTAATTTTTATAATGTAAAGAGTTCCATTTTTAATGTGAAGTTTAATGAACGTTCAAGATTTACATGTCTGTCATAATACGTTAAGGCTGCTTTGAGGGCTTTTCTCAACATTGTTTTGGGTTCATTTAGATTTAATTGTATAAATTATCATATTTTATTAAATTAATTATATTAATTAGCTAAAGAGTTTTCATAACTGTCATTAAAATTAATGATCTGATTGATGAATTGTTGAAATTCCCATTTTTAACTATAATTTAAATATATTTAAAGGGGTCATATTATGTTGCTAAAAATAACATTATTTTGTGTATTTGGTGTAATGAAATGATTATGCGGTTTAAGGTTCAAAAAACACATTATTTTCCACATAATGTACATTATTGTTGCTCCTCTATGCCCCGCCATTCTGAAACGCGTCGATTTTTACAAAGCTCATCGTTCTGAAAAGCGAGGT